>NC_041341.1:11638548-11813548 GCF_004354835.1 Perca flavescens | reverse complement strand
GTTGGACAGTCTGGTGAGGTCAGTGACGCGAATGTGTTCGTTGTGTCCCGTGCCGTCGTCAAAAAAAAAAAAAATAATATATTTTTTTTATTATAATATTGCCATATCCCTACGATACAAATCGTAAAATTTTTGCATCGCGATAAATCGTACCACGATATATCGTTACACACCTAACTCATACCGTAGATAACATAAGTTGAAAGCATTCATTAAATGTTATAGTGACTTAAAGGTTGTTTAAATTGATAACCTCTAAAGTCTCCCTGCTGCCTGGTACCAGGTGATGCGCTGTGATCATGGCAACACGGTGAAGCTCGACGTCAGCTGTCTGCGTCCCCTGCCGTTGTCCTTGATGGGTTCTCTGGCATTGGAGTGCACTCTCACTGACATCAGGTTACACACACACACACACACACACACACACACAGTCTTACGCACACTGTATTTAGTCACTTCAGCTAAAATACAACTGTTTCACGGTATTGCAGTATTGCAATTACAGCTCTAAAACGTATTATTTTGAAATGTCTGGGTAAACGACAATTTGTTTTCCTCCACTGAACACTGTATTTTATTTTAAATAGCATAGCCAATAGAATATTTGGTATATTTTTAAATGTGTACCATATTAAGTTCAGTTAACTATGGTCTAAAAATGTGTCATTTTGGTAATCTAGCACTGGATTTAACATAAATTTAAACAAAATATTACATCTAATAGTTTTTTATGTAAAAAGATATATCACTACAACTACCCCTACTATGAATAATATACATAATGCTACGATTAATTTTTTCTCAGTGTAAATGCACACATACACACACATATAGAGAGAGAGTGTGTTTACTTTGTGCACACACATACATGTGCTCTCTCTGTACAATAGTTACAAAACTAGATGTACGCAATGGTGGAAGACTTAGGGGCCATCCACACGGAGACGCTTTTTGATTGTTTGGACCTGCCCCCACTGCTAAAAAGGAAACTGCTTCTTATAAAATGAGCAGTGGTGAAAGTTATTATAGTCCATGGATGTATTAAGAGAACGTATGACCGGAAGTGGAAGTGACTATGCTCTTCTAAATTGTTTTTTATTGCATTTATTTTATAGTGGGTACCTCTGCTTTTATTGTGTTATCTATTTACTTTGTTTTATCTGTTGTGCAGCACTTTGGAAACCTTGTGTTTGTTAAAATCGTGCTATATAAATAAAGTGGATTGGATTCTTCTCCGTTTTTTGGTGAATTTCTGTAGCAGAAACTGCGCCACCTATAGGCCTGGAATATGAAGTAGCGTGTTGAGTCTTTTACAAATGGATTCGTTTGGACGCAAACATTCTTGAAACGAATCCAGGGAAGATGGGTAAAAAATAGATTGTTTTGGTACGTGTGGACGTGTCCTTAAACAACAAGTGACACCAGCTCAATTTATTTTAACACCACAGTACTTTGCAGAAAATGTGTAATTCCCTGCTTAGTGAAGTTACGTTAGGAAGAAAAATAGCTGACGTTAGCCATGTTATCTGCCTCTGTAGCAGCTTGAAGTAATTATTTCACTATTGTCAGTCATGCTACGTTAACTCTCATAGCTGATTGCAAACGTTCATTCAAAGACAGTGTTACATTACCTTGAATTTGTTTGGGGCGTGCTTTTTCGGTACCCAAAAAATTCCCACATAGCTTCAGCAGCAGCTTCAGTCTTTTTAGACGTGCGGGACGAGTTTGGGGGTTTCCTCTCTTGTAGCCATCGTGCACAGACACTCTCGCCAACAACAGGAGGGGGAGGGGCCGTGATACTCTACGCTGCACATTGGCAGGCAGAGGGATTTCTGATCTGCACTTTCTGTCCGCGACGACTCATACCACAGGAACGGTATAACGGAAAATTTTAGTGGTTTTGAAACGGACTTTTTCATACCGTGGTATGCCTTAAAACCGGCAACCGGCCCATGCCTACGAAAAAGTATGGCTGCATGGTTGGATATCAAATGTATGTCCCTATATGTTTTGAACATTGGATAGTAATAATATACTGTATATACAGTGGGGGAAATAAGTATTTGACCCCTTGCTGATTTTGCAGGTTTGCCCACTTACAAAGAATGCAAAAATCTACAATTTTAATCATATGTACATTCTAACAGTGAAAGACAGAATCCCAAAGAAAATTCCAGAAAATCACATCATATGAATTTATTAAAATTGATAACCATCTGATGAGGAAAAACAAGTATTTTACCCCCTGGACAAACAGCATGTTAATATTTTGTAGAAAAGCCATTATTGGCCAGCACAGATGTCAAACGGTTTTTATAGTTGGTGACAAGGTTTGTGCACATTTCGGCAGGGATGTTGGCCCCTCCTCCCTGCAGACAGCCTCCAAATCATTCAGGTTCCGAGGTTGTCGTCTGGCAACTCGAATTTTAAGCTCCCTCCAAAGATTTTCAATCGGATTCAGGTCTGGAGACTGGCTAGGCCACTCCAGAACCTTGATGTGCTTCTTCTTCAGCCACTCTTTTGTTGCTTTGGCGGTGTGCTTAGGGTCGTTGTCGTGCTGAAACACCCATCCTCGACCCATCTTCAGCTCTCTCACTGAGGGAAGGAGATGTCGGTCCAGAATTCCACGATACATGGCCCCGTCCATCCTCCCCTCAATACGATGGAGTTGTCCCGTCCCCTTGGCTGAAAAGCACCCCCAAAGCATGATGTTGCCACCACCATGCTTGACGGTGGGGATGGTGATTTTCTGGAATTTTCTTTGGGATTCTGTCTTTCACTGTTAGAATGTACATATGATTACAATTGTAGATTTTTGCATTCTTTGTAAGTGGGCAAACCTGCAAAATCAGCAAGGGGTCAAATACTTATTTCCCCCACTGTAACTAGTCTCATCATTTTCGAAGACTGATTTAAACGGTGCTGGAATAGCAGTTGAGTGTGTGTCTTTATTGGTTCACTTTCTCTCACTTTGACTTTTTCTTCACTTTCCTTTCTGTCTGTCAGGCCAGCAGGAGGCAGATCCACCTGGACGGCTACAGCCTGCGACATGTTCTCAAACTACCTCACTGGAGCCTCAGCTGTTATGACCATCAAGGTCTTTCTCTCCTTTACTTGCCTCATGCTCCCTTTCCCTTTTGGTCAAGTTTGTTGCTCCAACTTAGTTTATCTACATACAGTTGTTTGTAAAGACTAATAATTTCTCCAGGTCGCTTGCTTCAGAGGTGCTCTATTATTATTATTAGTTACTAAATTTTTAGGACTGTACCCGACCCATAATTTTGTCAGTCGAATTGGATTTGGCTGTTAAATACAAATATTTCACTTTGTTCTGTGGCATAAGCCTGTTTTATTTGTGACAGTTTGTGCATGCGTGGCATGGTAAGTGTGGCTTGTGGACGGCTTTACAGCATTTAAACAAAGCCAACAGCCAGATGTGCAGACCACCGTCTGCTTTCTCCTCTACTAAACCGACTTAGTGTTAGTATAAACACATCACACAGCCCTTTTTTTCATTAAGACTGTCAAGAAACTGAAATGTCCCCAGAAGGAGTCTCTGAGGGGTCTCTGAATGACAATTTGCATCTTCAACTCCAAGGGGACAGCCCTACTTATTTTACTCTTGCTTTCCACTATGCACCTCTGTTCTTTGTTGATGAACTGCCCTAGTTTCACTTTGTGTCTCCCTCTCCTCTCTTTTTGTACAGGAGTTGACAGATGAGCGTCCAGTACCCGTCACACTGTTCTGCCCCAACAGAATGGGACAGTTGGTCAACATTGCAGACTTTCTGGCCAGCGAAGGCCTCGCCCTCAAGGAAAGAAAACCAAGGTATGTGCGTGCATGTGTCACACATGCATGGAAGTTTTTGTGTTTTTTTGTGTATATGATTGTCAAGATTTATAGGTCTTAAATAACTTAAGCCATAACCTTAATATCCATAATAATATTAATAGCCATAATCTTGTCTCGATCATATCTTTGTCAGACTTTATCACACATCAGAAGTAGAGGTCGACCGATTACTGAAATTTGTCTCACTGTTTTGCATAGCTCCACTACTCATGTCACTCTGAGTGGATTTTACCGATACCGATAGCTAGGTTGGGCCATATTTGCCGAACTGTGAACTGAAACAAAAAGTAATAAATAACAAATAAAAACAGTTAAACTGTCTGTTTAGAACGGTAACAGACGATCTCTGACCTGGAGGGATCTATTTTTCCCACTATACTCGTTCTCGCTTGGATGCCCATACAGTGGGGGAAATAAGTATTTGACCCCTTGCTGATTTTGCAGGTTTGCCCACTTACAAAGAATGCAAAAATCTACAATTTTAATCATATGTACATTCTAACAGGGAAAGACAGAATCCCAAAGAAAATTCCAGAAAATCACATCATATGAATTTATTAAAATTGATAACCATCTGATGAGGAAAAACAAGTATTTTACCCCCTGGACAAACAGCATGTTAATATTTTGTAGAAAAGCCATTATTGGCCAGCACAGATGTCAAACGGTTTTTATAGTTGGTGACAAGGTTTGTGCACATTTCGGCAGGGATGTTGGCCCACTCCTCCCTGCAGACAGCCTCCAAATCATTCAGGTTCCGAGGTTGTCGTCTGGCAACTCGAATTTTAAGCTCCCTCCAAAGATTTTCAATCGGATTCAGGTCTGGAGACTGGCTAGGCCACTCCAGAACCTTGATGTGCTTCTTCTTCAGCCACTCTTTTGTTGCTTTGGCGGTGTGCTTAGGGTCGTTGTCGTGCTGAAACACCCATCCTCGACCCATCTTCAGCTCTCTCACTGAGGGAAGGAGATGTCGGTCCAGAATTCCACGATACATGGCCCCGTCCATCCTCCCCTCAATACGATGGAGTTGTCCCGTCCCCTTGGCTGAAAAGCACCCCCAAAGCATGATGTTGCCACCACCATGCTTGACGGTGGGGATGGTGTTCTTTGGGTTGTACTCGGTGTTCTTTGCCCTCCAAACACGACGAGTTGAGTTGAGGCCAAAAAGTTCTATTTTGGTCTCATCTGACCACATCACCTTCTTCCAGGCCTCTTCTGAGTCGTCCAGGTGGTGAATGGCGAACTTCATGCGGGCCTGTACATGTTTCTTCTTGAGCAGGGGGACCTTGCGTGCGCTGCAGGATTTCAATCCATGACGGCGTAGTGTGTTACCAACCGTATCTTTTGTAACTGTGGTCCCAGCTGCCTTCAGTTGATTCATCAGTTCCCCCCTTGTGGTTTTGGGATGATTCCTCACCGTTCGCATGATCAGGGACACCCCACGAGGCAAGATCTTGTGTGGAGGCCCAGACCGAGGGAGGTTGGCGGTGGTGTGGTGCTTCTTCCATTTCCTGATAACTGCACTGACAGTTGATCTTTTCTCTCCAAGTTGCTTTCCGATTCTCTTGTAGCCCATCCCAGCCTTGTGCAGATCAACAATCTAGTCCCTGATGTCCGTGAGAAAGCTCTTTGGTCTTGCCCATGGTGGGGATGTTGGATGCTGGTTGTTTGGGTGTTGACAGGTGTCTTTTATACAGGTAACGAGGTGAGGCAGGTGTATTTGATGTAGATAATTGGTTCGGATTGGGGCTGTGTCTTAAAGAAAGACTAACTGGCTTGTAGGAGCCAGAATACTTGCTGTTTGTCCAGGGGGTCAAATACTTGTTTTTCCTCATCAGATGGTTATCAATTTTAATAAATTCATATGATGTGATTTTCTGGAATTTTCTTTGGGATTCTGTCTTTCACTGTTAGAATGTACATATGATTAAAATTGTAGATTTTTGCATTCTTTGTAAGTGGGCAAACCTGCAAAATCAGCAAGGGGTCAAATACTTATTTCCCCCACTGTATAAGGCGTAATGGGTGACGGACCTGCCTTCCCATTGGTTGAAAACAAAGGCATCATGGGAGATTCCCTTTTCGGTAGCACCTACTGTCTATGCGTAGCACGGAGTTAGCGGCAGAAATGACCGAAAACGTGATGAATTATGGACATCAAGTGGATAAATCTTGGATGTAACAGTTTGGATTTAATGCTCAATAACCCCGAAAAAGTTCCAGGCTGGATAGAAAATCACCTGTAAAGGCTAGAAAGACACTCTAGAGGCAGCTATTGTAATGCATGATGCCAGTAGACCCTTCTCAGCTCTCGCGTACTGTGTAATGAATTACAGCGCGCACTTCTCAGCCGCTCCAGCAACGGACGCAACCAGGAAAAACCAGGAAATACCATCGGTATGCATTTTTGCCGATAACGATAGTTCCACCAATCAACTGGTAATCGGTCTGCCTCTAATCAGAAGCTCTAAATTACATGTCATTTAGCTGACGCTTTTATCCAAAGCGACTTACAGTTAAGTGCATTCAACCCTGAAGGTGCAAACTCCAGACAACAAGTATTAAGTGCAAGTCCATTAGCTTTAAATAGGTAATGCTACAAAGAGCCATATCAAAGTGCAGCATCAAGAAATATATATATAATTATAATACAGCTATAATTGAGCTGCAGGGGCCGGACGGCAAATGCAGGCAGGCCAATCAGCAGGGAGTTGCAGTAGTCTAGACGTGAGATGAACCTGAGCCGCCTTCTGCGTTAGAAGGGGACGTATCTTTCTGATGTTATGCAGCATGTATCTACACGATCGGGTAGTTGCAGTGATGTTGGCAGTGAAGGAGAGTTGGTCGTCAAGTGTCACACCCAGGTTTCTAGCAGTCTGGGTGGGGACTACCACAGAGTTGTCAATTGTTATAGTCAGGTCTTGGGTAGGAGAGCCTTTCCCTGGAAGGAAAAGGAGCTCAGTCTTGTCAAGGTTGAGTTTCAGATGGTGTGTGTGTGTGTGGACATCCAAGAAGAGATGTCAGTCAGACAGGCCGAAATACGTGCTGCTACTTGAGTTTCAGACTCCGGAAAGGAGAGAATTAGTTGGGTGTCATCTGCGTAGCTGTGATAAGAAAAGCCGTGCGACTGAATGACAGACCCGAGAGAGTTGGTGTACAGAGAGAAGAGGAGAGGACCCAGGACTGATCCCTGAGGAGCCCCAGTTTTGAGTGGGCAAGGTTCTGAAGTAGATCCTCTCCAAGTTACCCGGTAGGTTCGGTCTGCCAGGTCAAAGAGAGCACAGAGCCAGAGACACCCAGATCTTGGAGTTTCAAAATGAGGATCGGGTGGTTCACTGTGTCAAAGACAGCAGAAAGGTCCAGAAGGATGACGACGGAGGAGAGAGAGGCTGCTCTATCGATGTGAAGCTGCTCAGTGACAGCAAGGAGGGCAGTTTCTGTTGAGTGGCCGGCCTTGAAGCCAGACTGGTGGGGATCAAGAAGGTTGTTCAGGTGGAGATAGGTAGAGAGTTGATTATAAATAAATTCAAAAATACAAATGCAACAGTTTATTAAATGCTTTACATGTTATATTTACTTTTGACTATCATAATAAGCTATTATGCCATTTTTGCTTACTGCTTCTGCAGTCACAAGAGTCTGATTTGTATGCTATATGTAAGAACATTATTACTATATATTTAATATCCAGTACTTTGTGCCAATAGTCAGTGGCTGATTTTCTATTTTGTTTTTTTTCCTAAGTGTGTGTTTCTTTTGTCTTGCAGAGATGCTGTAATTCAAAAATCCAAAGAAACTGATCCAAAGTCTGAAGTGAGCGAGACTAAAACTGGTGGCTCTGATGGCGAGAACAAAAACACTTCTCCAACTCCTCTCATTTCTTTACCCTCCACATCCTCCATTGTCTCCACTCCTGCTCTACCAAGACCTACCCCCCGCACCATTATGTCTGCCCAGAAGGTGATAACACACACACAAACACTCTGCAAGAAACCATTTAATAACTATTAATAATTAACCATTAATCAGCCACTTGTTGACAATATATTGTAGTTTTTAACAGTTTAAAATATAGCAAAGAACAATATTCAGTGTGGGAAACAGCTAAAGGAAATGCCAGTGCCTGTATCACAAATACTGTAATACATTATGAACTGTCCAGACTGCTTAGGTCATCTGGGACAGATCTGTTTTCTTCTTACTTGATTCAAAACATGGAGAAGCAGCATTCAGTTTTTATGCAACACATTGGGAACAAACTCAGACAATTTGAGGTCCGCTCAAGATCTTAGTTCTTTTAAATCATAGCTTAAAGGGATATTTCATCGTTTGAAAGATGAATATATCTTTATATTGGGCCACTTATGTCAGTGGTTCCCAACCTTTTTTCCTTGGCGCCCCCCCCTACTCATGTCTAAGAAAAGCTTAGCTTTACCTCAACCTCAAACCAGATAAGACTTGCGCCCTCCCTGTGATCTTTGCCGCCCCCCCTGAGGGGTGCCCGGACCCCAGGTTGGGAACCACTGACTTATATAGTAGAAATGTGTTGTTGTTTTTGTTTTTGTTTTTAAATTGGTGCTTTCTAGGCTGAGAAAAGCCAGAAAATGTGTTTTTGGCTCATGTGGATGAAAGACATCAAATCCCAGAATGCACTTGCTTCACTGCTTTACGAGTCCACTCCAAAGCCACGCCTACCGTTTACAGACATATACAGACAGTGAGGCAGCATTCAACTCAACTTAAGTGTTTTTTATTGTCATTTCAACTATATACACGAAACGTTTCAAGTGGTGTTACACCTTTAAAATATACAAAAACATTATATAAAAATGACATTATATAAAAACAACAAACAAAACCGCCTTCATTTAGTGCACACACATTATATGCTCCGTAAAGTTCAGCTAACGCATACTAGCATTAGTAGGTGGATTGTAAACATGGGAGTATAAACACAGCCGTAAATTTGCGTGGAATGTAGAATGGTCGGCATTTAACAGTCACAAACTCCACCAGCGGTTAGTTGGAGGAGCTGGCTGAGGTGCTGGTCTCCGGAGCAGGCGAAGCTCGCGTAGTGTGTCGAGTATTCAGTCTGTAATAAAGTTTCTTGCATATTCTCCGATCTGTACCAATGTGTCCCGGTGTTACACATGTGCGGTAGTGTGAATGCACATAATTGTTGTAAAAGTTTGCTGCTGAAAAGAGCGAGCTGTAGCTTAGCTCCAAGATGGCTGACACTCGACTCACTTCGCCAGCTTCGGGTCAAGACGACAGTCCAACCCCCTATGGGCTGGTTGAAAACATGCGGAACTAGCTGGCTATAGTCCACAGATTCCGGGCAGTATTCGAAAATACCACCGGATTTCTACTGTTACAAAGCTTAATGCTAATCTTTGCTAAATGCTAAAAGTATCTCTTTAAGTATTTTGCACTGTAACTATATAGCTATACTGTCTTACTCTGTTCTGTTATTTCTTATTTGTATTTGGTTTATGTGTGTCCCTTTTATATTTTCTTGTCCTAATGCCTTTTATGTCTTATATAACAGACTGATTTCATAAAGTGGCGTATGTATGACACGCCAATTCGTATGCCATTTTGGCGTGTTCTGAAGACGCATAATTGCTTTTTAGAGTGTTTATCAATGCATTTGGGCTGCCATTGACCTACATTGCGTGTGAATTTTCACCCTAGCAAGTAGTATAAAGGGACGTAAGTCCGCATAGAGAGGTTGGTTGGGGTGGTGGGTAAAACACAGGACTTTCACCCCGGAGAGCCGGGATTGCGTCCTGCATGTGGCTTTTTTCAGCAGTTTTTTATTTTATTTTTTTAAGCCTTCCCCAATGTTTCTTTCCTAAACCCAACCGTTTATTGTTGGTCAACCTTTTTATTTTATTTTTTTTTTAACATGGGTGGGACGTTGTTCTCACGATAGTACGTCACATCCTCGCAATAACACGGAACGTGGCAACACCACATGGTGTGTATGTTTACATACGCTGTATACACCGTAGACATACACGTGGATAGCTCAAAATGCGTACAGATAACGCACCATGTGGCTTTAGGAAAGTGTTGTGTATGTTTACGCAAAGTCATGATGCCATGTTGTTTATAAGCACTTTGAATTCCCTTGTTGATGAAAGAGATTAAACTTAGTGTATATGTGTGTGTGTGTGTGTGTGTGTGTGTGTGTGTGTGTTTGTGTACAGGTGCAGACTCAGTTGTACCAACCCCCAGAGCTTCCATGCCTCAGTCACATCCAGATAACCGTTACTGCCATCGGAGAGGACGGTCTCATTTACACCAGAACACAGAATGCAGGTGCACATAAGAGGACATCGTCACTGAGATGACCTTTTATTTTAATTTTATTTTTTAATAGTACATACTTGACTCAAAACATAACCTGTCCATAGGATGATTAATAATTGCCCTTTACACAGCAGATGTAACAAAAAGTATGTAACAGTATGTATAGTACTGTATGTGTAAACCAAAAGCAACAACCGGTTGAGGTGTATGCAGTGTTAATTTCGTCAGACGAGACTAAATATGTTTTTCCATGACTAATACGAGACGATGACGAGACTGCGCCAGTGTCCAAAAACGATGACTAAGACTAAATTAACATGCATTATTGTTGACGATAAAAGACGAGACTAAAATGTTTTGCATAAAATAAAAACTGAGATAAAATCTCTCTTCATTTTCGTCTACAATCGTCTCTCCTTTTACATCATGAGATAGAATATTCAGCTGTTACTAGGGTTGGGTACCGAGACCCGGTGCTAACATGGCACCAACCGGTGCCTTAACGACAGTTATCTACTGTACTGAATAGAAATGCGGATTTCGGTGCCACTTAAATGCCTGCGCTTCTCTCTCATACTCCTAAACGGACGTTAGAGGCAACCGAAATATCGCTGCACGGGATGATAGTTAATACTATACTTGGCAGCAGGTAACGTTAGCCTACTGTTAGCTAGTTAACACTACACCTGACAGCAGGTAACGTTAGCCTACCGTTAGCTAGCAGCTGAAGTAAACACGGTTAAAATGCTGACAGCTAAACGGTGTAACAGTTTGTCTGTATTTCACTGGAGAGGATTCCAACAGGGGGACGTACGACAGTCTGCAGCTGCCGTTGTCTGAAAAACACATATGTTGCGTTCACTTCAAACTTGCTTCGTCAGCCTCGTGCTGCGTTCAATGTTATTGTAAAATACCATTTTCCTATTCAGTGGTTGTTTTGTCGTTTAACAGGAATTTACTGGTGAAATAAGGAAGAGGCTTGATATTTATATAACTTTATATAATTTATTTTTATATAACTATTTGACTGAAATGGTTATCAGAAAGAATTTGTTAAAAAAAAGACTAAAATGTTTTGACTAAAACTTGACTAAGATATATTGAGTTCTCTTTTGACTAAAACTAGACTAAAATGACGAGACTTTTAGTCGACGAAAACTTGACTAACAAAAAAAGATATGTGAATGACTAAATATGACTAAAAGGACATTTGGCATAAGACCAAGACTAATTTAAAAATATGTGAAAAAATTAACAGTAGGTGTATGGTATTTCCTAGAAGGTGTTTTTGTATTTGATTGAGATGGTGCCAAACAGACCTGTATCTGCTCTAAAATTATTGTCACTGTCTTTTTATTATCTTTACTCTGGTGTTTTAATTCAGAGAAAAAAAATGGCACATTTTTTTATTTTTTATTTTACCTTTATTTAACCAGGAAAGTCCCATTGAGATTAAAAACCTTTTTCAAGGGAGTCCTGAAAAACATGAAACTAGGATTTGTGTGTGTGTGTGTGTGTGTGTGTGTGTGTGTGTGTGTGTGTGTGTGTGTGTGTGTGTGTGTGTGTGTGTGTGTGTGTGTGTGTGTGTGTGTGTGTGTGTGTGTGTGTGTGTGTGTGTGTGTGTGTGTGTACCAGAGTATCAGCTGGAGCAGCTTCGAGAGAGGATTCAGCAGAGTATGAAGACATTGCCTAAGCAGAAGCCTTACACCTGGAAGTCAGTTCTTGGCTGTTCCGTCATTGGACCTGATATGCTGTGGTATCGAGGACAGCTGCTGGAGGTGCTGGGAGGACATGTTAAGGTCAGGAAGACACACACCCAAAAAGTTATTTTCTAGTTATTTTGGCGATACCTTTCATGGACCATTTAAACTAGATTCATCAACCTGTAACAATCAAGCTACAGTTTGTCTGGCTAAAATGTTATCTTATATTCTACACCTGGCACTTCAATAACTAGGGCTGCCCCCTTTGAAAATCTGAAAAAGTGCAATGCCCTATCTTTTAAAAAAAATAAAAAATTAAGATTTAAATCAATTTCTTTTTCTCCCCATACTTAAAATCAGATGACAAAGAAATTGTTCAAAACAAGTTTTAACTTTATTTTGTTTTGACTCATACACACACACACGGGGCTATTATTCAACAACAACAAAACGGATGCGTGAGATAAAGCTGTTTTCACACATACAGGTAATTCACTTCTCGTTCCTCACTTAAAGTTCAAATCATTTTAACGTTATTGCGCAACCTTGCCCTTATTTTCACCTGTTGCTGAGTAACGTGCATTAACATCCCATGGTCTCATGAATGTAGCATTCCTGTAGCAAGGTCCTTCATAGTAACTAGCGGTAAAAACAAACGTCAAAGAGGAGCTCCGTGCTACAGAGCGGCGATTGCTAGTTGTTTAAGCAGCTACAGACCTCCGTCACAGCTCGGTCGTATCAGCAGCATTAAGTAGCTAGCTAGATGTGTTGAGCTGCAACAGAGTTCCTCAACACCGCTTCTGGTGTCCCGCATGGTGCTCCTTCAGGTGAGTGGTAGCTGGTGGTTCAGTTATCCGAGAATAGGTGACTCTCTGCCGGGGACAGAGCGCCGCGATAAGTAAGTAATGAAGCGACTAGTTATTTTTTATATTGACGTTAACTACACATTCGAGTTAATTGATTAAATTGATTTGTCGCCCAGCCCTGATGATGTTGAAATAAACTTTTAATCACCTTGAATTGCAAAAACCTTGACATAATTATCCTCAATATGGCACAATGAAGAGATGTTAACTAACACAGTATATGCTAAACTGCATATACATGAAGCAAATTAAAAGCTTTGTCTTTTTTGGTAAATGTGTGGGTGTTTCCAGGTACAGTATGTGGACTACGGCCTGGTGGAGAGCATCCCAGTGGTCCATGTGTACCCCAGGCTGCTGTGTGATGACATTCCTCAGCTCTGTATGCCCTGCCAGCTGTACAGCATCAACCCTGTAAGAGTTTGTGTCGGTATATAAAAAAAAATCTTAGTGTATTGCATTTATATTTTTAAATCAATAATTATTAGAATGATCTCCTCTTTGGCTGCTCAGATTGGTGGGAAGTGGCAGCAGGATGCGGTGGCCTTGCTGAGGGAGATGTTGCTGGGCCGCTCTGTGGACATGCAAGTCATGGTAGGATTACGCTCAATACCTCCTTAAGGTGGTTTTGGTAGTCAATGTAGAGTAGTTGGTGACTGTGTGTGTCTGTGTGTTCGTGGTAGGAGCTGCCGACTGACCCAAGGGGACCCCTCAAAGTTATGCTCTTCCTGGACAGGCTGAGCCTCAGCAGGATCCTGTGTCACCACGAACATGCCTCCATTGACCGGACTGTCTCGACACAGGTATGTCGGTTTGTTTCGGTTGCTTTCTGTTTCCCGAGATGAAGCAGTGCTTACCCACAATTCACTCAAGAATATATGTATTTCTCTGCAGGAACATGCAGAGATGTCTCCTGCCCTCCTCCTGGATGATTGGGACATCAACACTGAGGTATTGTAGTTACAATATAAAGATCGGAAAAAGAAACCGAGACAACTCAATTTAACTTACAATAACCATGTCTACAGCGATCATTTAAATCTGATGATCAACATGAATCCTAAAGTGGTGGTGACGTACATCCCATATACTTGTGTTTACCCTAGGGATGTACCGATCCGACTTTTTCAGTCCCGATACCGATGCCAGGGCTTTGTGTATCTGTCGATACCCGATACCGTTGCTGAATTAATAATAAACTGTATACCTTCCACCTTATACCTTCCTTCCACCATATGGAAGAGAGTAAAGGCACCAGACCTTCCTAACTAAACATTACTTTCCTAACTAAGACAAAATAACATTGATGTAATGTATTGAATTCTTATTTATTTGTTATTTAAAAAACTGTGCATTCAAATCAAAAATATAATGTAATCAAACTTCTTAAAATAAATTTAAATAAATAATAATGGGCCACCTTTATATAGGTTTATAATGGCTTATTCTACTGTCAGGAGTACATAGAATATCTCAAAAACATGTTAATGTCATGTTTACTAAAAGCTTTTATTACTAAAGGGTTTGGCTCCACGACATTATACAATAACTTTATATGAAGGAGAATCCATCAAACAGTTACAGAAGCTAAACTATTTGTATTGTACAAACTGCAAAGTAGTAAAATAAACTCGAATGAATACACATACAAACAACTTTAACATTGTTTCCCTTTCAAAACAAAAACGTTGTAAGCTAGTTGTATAAACACTACCTTGGCCACAGGTAAGTTAGGATGTAGTGTGGTTGTAGTGGGTGACTGAACGGAGCTCCGCTGTCAGCCTCCTTCGCTGTTTGAATAACGTTAGTAGGTTGGCGGACGTATTTCAGCGAGGCGAGACATCTTAAATTCAGAGTTTTAATCATTGCTCTGAACCCGTCTCTCTCAACGGTCTGTAGCGTGACCGGAGGTGGATTACGTTCATAATGTTGCTCCGCTGCATGCTTAAAGTGACAGGTCTAACGTTAGCACAGTAACGTTAGCACGGCCGAGTAACGTTGGAGCGACGGGCAACAACAGTGGCTAAATTATGTCCAATTTGTTAGAAACAAAAAACTTGGGAACAACAGACGGCTCCTCTCTTGAGCACACATTGTTCTGGTGTATCTCCGGTCTTTCTTCATCCTCGAGCTAACTTTCTTCTCGGTTCTTGAATGTGCAGTAGCGACCGGAGCCTCTCCTAGCTTAACAGACTGTTATGCTACCTGGCTAGCTAGTCTAGCAGCTGTAATGTTACCCAGCATGCCATTCGGAGGTGTAGCTACATTTGTAAATGTAAAATTATTAGTGTTAAACTGTTTGTCTCAAATTGTTATATGCTATGGTGTTTTATCCTTTTAAAGAGAGTTAGTTGTGGGTTATTAATTGTTGTGTTATGAAGTTACTACCATGAGTGAAAAGGGTACGCAGTTAACAGAGGTCCCTGTGCTGCGACGGAGTGGGAAAAAATGGATCTGTTAATTTTTCCGATCCACCGATCCAGCTATTTTGTCAATATCGGGGCCGATACCCTAGTTTACCCAAATTAAATGATTTAGTTGGGCAAAGCAATTTAGCGGTGAAGGAAGTGGAAAATCTAGCAGCTTAAGACAGATTTATCTTGCAAGCTAAAATCAGAAATGATCTGTTCATTAGGTGGACAGTAACTCAAATACATGAGATGTTCATCTTGCTCTGTGTCTGCTGCATGTCTAAGAAGGCAAGAGTTTTCAACAAGTTGGCAGTAACCACTTGGAGGTTACTGGGCTTTTTTTTTGTTTTGGATACCTCCTGCGTCTAAATGGACAAAAATCTCTTTATGCAGCTGTGTACCAACCAGCAGTCATTGCGAATTATTATATTTTATGAAACATCAGACTGGTAGGTAAAAATGAGCAAGTTATGTGCAGTTTTTATTGATTGATTAAGTCTAATAACAGTTGCCTCTAGTCGACCTTTGGGGTGTCACTTTAGCTAAAATAAGATTTAAGCAGCATGAATAAACCAGTGAAGTAAACCATAAAAGTCAGATGATTCACAAAGTCTCATGTTGTGATCCTTGTCTTTACCAGACATGCACAACGCTGCAGGGTGAGTGATTTTAATGCAGATGCTATGTCTCCAGGGTCTAGAGGACCCAGAGGAGCAGATGCTGGGGCCCTTTATCTACCCAAATCTCCCACAGGAGGGAGAGCAGTTTCAAGTCAGGGTCAAGCACCTGTTGACCCCCAACGAGGTAACTACTAACAACAGAGATAACATTATCTATTTAAAAATGTTATGTACTTACAGTAGTACCAATGAACAAACCAAGTTTGTACTGATGACAGGAAGCTACTGTTAAAATTATTTTAGGGGATAAAACTGAGTCAGTTGAGTAAAGGATAGATGTGTATTGTAAAAATCACTTAAACATGATTGATAGGTCCAACTACATTGTGCCATCTTGTTTAACATTGTAACTGTAGTTCCTTTTGAGCCGTCCAGGGTAATTTTGGAAACTAGAATTTAATAGTTTTGTCAAAATCAGATACTTTGATCAGCTGACAACAAATTGCACATTGCCCTACAACTGCAACTAAAAAGTAGTTTTTATTATTGTTGACTGTCTATAGTCAGTTATTAACTCTTCATAAATGAAACTAAACTGAAGTTTAAACGGTCTGTCCTGCAGCTGTTCCTGTGGCCTTTGGAGGGGGAAGCTGACGTGGAGGTGGATGGAGAGACTCTGGAGGAGGCTCTGGCCAGAATCAATTCAAACCGCCACGGTCTGCAACAACTCACCAACTTCTGTCATGGTAACATTTCACTGTGTTCACTGCCTGTGTTTCCAGGCATGGATGGGGCTGTTCAAAAAATATTTAAGGCTTACCGTAATTCCTCAAATAAAAACCAGGGCCTTTATTTACCTTAACAGCAGAAGGTACCAGACTTTGAATTGAAGCAGGCTTTTGTTAGAGGCAGGCCTTTATTTCTAATTCCATCTGTTTGATAAGTATAATTGTTTAAAATGAAAAGCCATAGTGTTCAAGTGGACAGAGATGATTCATTTTTTAAGAAACATTTGCAAAAATATCACCATATACAACAACAGCCAGAAAGGTTTACGGTAGTTACCATGATATCAGCATTAGGGCTGTCCCGAATACCATTTTTTGTGTACACCTGTAATACTAGGTCACGCACTGATGTACTGAAATGTTTCTGTTGTAAAGAGTAACTCTGAGGTTTTGTTTTGTTGCTTTAACTAGACCACAGCAGACAATCACTGGAGTCGCAGACATTTCTGTGTAGAGTTCAGTAACTTGGAGAGACCTGATTTTATGCTTGTGGTTTCCAGGCAGTCCCTGTTTGGCAGAGTACAGTGATGGGAAGTACTACCGGGCCAAGCTGAGCAAGTTCACCAGCATTGAGCCCCTCATGCTCCTGGTCCAGCACGTCGACTTTGGCTCTGACGACACTCTACCCACCAGCAAGTATGAACTTCACACAGTGCAGGAGTACAGTTTTATTTAAATATCCATATTTAATTATTTTATATACACTCAACAAGACTAAAAGTCCACAGGTCAGTACACAGACTTACAAGTGACTAACATAAAAGTGATTATTGGAGAACTTATTAGAGGTATTTGTTTTCCCATAAATGCACTCGGGAGCTTGAGAATGAAAGAATCTGATGTTCTGTCACTTCCTGTCAGGCTGCGTCAGATGCCGGCTAAACTCCTAAGGTTTCCATCGCGGGCACTCAAGGTCAAGGTCGCTGGCTTCAAGTCTCCGAGCGTGAACAAAGATGGAGACGTGCTGCCCTACAGCCCCGGCTGGAGCGTGAAGGCGGCAATGGAGATGATCGACATGTTACACGGCCACATTACAGCCTCTGTTGTGGTAAGAAACCCAAAACATCACTGTTGTATAAATAAAGAGCAATCATTACGTTTCACTGATTTTCATTTGGATTGGATGATAGTGACCTAAAGGCACCCTATGGAGTAAACAAATGTTATATTTACTTTCTGTCGAACATGCTGACGCACGCTTCTCCTTTCACATCCCATACAACGGCGGCACATGGTCCTTGTCCTATACACCACTCTCTCTCTCTCTCTCTCTCTGTTGCTGCCTGGGAACTTGCAGGGGGGTCTTCCAGCTCTGGCGTTTCATTGTCACTCTATATACTGTGACTGACAAATGCCAATAAACCCACACACACACACACACACACACACACACCCCACAACAGCAGCTGCGCACTGTTATACAGGGCTCCAGACTAACTTTTTTCACTAGGAGCACAGTGGCCCCAACTGAAAATTTTAGGGGCAAAATGAGAAAGTTTAGGGGCACACACCGTAAATCAACATGCTAACCAAATATTCACATATCTACTAATTTCCACTGTATTACTAATAAATACTTTGATAATAGATGCAGAAATTACAATGTGCTGTTTCAAATTCAATGTCACTTTTGAAGATGCAACATAGAAGATAAGCTGACAGCCCCATTGCTGTCATGACAGTAACAAAAAAAAAAAATATATATATATTGTTTATTGTATTTGTATATTATTTTCTAGCCTGTTTTATTTTCTTCATGACAGTTTTTAATTGCTCTTTAATGTTTCATGTAAAGCACTTTGAATTGCGTTGTTGCTGAAAGGTGCTGTAGAAATAAAGTTGCCTTGCCTTACAACCTCAGCCTGTCAGTCAGTCACCAGGGCATAGAAACCACTGTTGTGTCTGGCTGCTCATCTCCGTGTAACGTCAACAGCACCGCGACCGCTTTCGGCTCGCCATTAATATCATATCGCAGCAAACGCGGTCTACGTGAAGTTATGAAAAACTGTAACCACACTTGAAACCACTTTATCGGCATTTCCGTGACTCAAACAAAACTGCAGAGCCGACGTAGTTTGCATCGTGTGTGTGTTTGTGTCAGAGCTCTGCTCTCTGTCAATTTTCAGAGAGGACAGATAAGCTTGCGCTTACGCGCTCTCAGGTACCGAAATTTCAACGTTTAATGTGTAAAAAAGGGGGCAAAATTACTGGTTGCACACTCCAATTTTGGTCGCAGTCTGGAGCCCTGTTTGCGAAGTTTGGTGTTAACTAGCGTGACATGCGGCGATGTTTAGGTTGCCTCGAACATCCATTTCCGGAGCATCAGAGAGAAGCGCACGCATTTCACTGACACCGAAATCCACGTTGCAATACGGTCCAGTCTGCAAAACCTAGTTAATTGAAAGAAGTCAAAGCACCTGCATACGTGGATCTCTATTGCCAACACCCAGTTTATTGTCTCACCTTTGACCTCACAGACCTTTTTGACTTTCCAGTGTCTTACTGCCTCCATGCGCCCCATTTTGTCTGTTCAGGCCCAGGACCCGGAGCTCACCGTGCTGCTGTACAACGAGAAGGAAGAGTTGGTCCATCTGCCTCTGGTGAGCAGCGGACTGGCTGAGTTTGAGTGAAGCGGAGTGGAGACCATCTCCTCAACCCACAGGGTACAGTTCATGTAAGTTTTCAGCTTTATTTCAAAGTGCTTTTTAAAATGTTGCTTCATCTGATCTTAAATGTTATTTTTGAGGCTGATTTGTAAAGCTCAGATTTAAAGTTAAAATGTATAAAACACTTCGCTGCTGTTAAATAAATTCCCCATCTCGTCTTTCTCCAGGTTTACTCACGGATATCCTGTTTTGGTATCTTGATTTCACTCTGTTGTGCTATTTGACTGCCATTTTTAGTTTTTATGTTGCCGTAGTTTTTACATTCAGTAATCCCACAGGGCAGTGATTTATTTTAAGTTTGGCTGTTGTGTTCAAGTGAGCTGTGTTGACTGCACTTTTTCTATTTATTTGAGCCAAGTTAGACAGACTTGCCTGTGTGAAGGTGAAGATTAAAGTCTTCCAATGCTGTCCAACATTTCTGCATTGTTTTCTTTCATTAACTCTTAAAGCTCTTCCCCAATAAGATGTCCAGATCTGAGGCCCGTTCCAGAAAGCAGGTTTAGTGAAAACTCTTGAGTTTGTTAACCCTGAGATGAGGGAAACACTGGGTTTTCTATTTCAGAAAGAGAGGAACCTTAACCTCAGTCAGTTACTATGGTAACGGAGTCTGTGAACCTAACCAGAGGCCTGTACTACGAAGCAGGATTTGGCGTTAACGAGCTAACTTAAGGCTCAACCCAGGATTTTCTGTACTACAAAGGTGGATCAGTTGTTATCGGGTTCAATCGCCGTGGTAACTCATGCTGAACACCTAACCTGGTCGGGAGCAGGTTAAGTTGTTGATCAGAGATCAACCGGTGTAAAAGCACCGCCTACTGACCAATCAATAGGTCGATTGATAACGGCGTCACCGTTCTTAAAGAAGATCAGGCGGAGCTCGGTGCAGAGAGAGGGGGAGAGAGGGGTGCGCTCATAAAAGTTAAAACATTGAGAGACCAACAACCCCGTTAACATGGGTATTTTTATGAAATATAGCCTATATATTTTAATGGGAGGGAATTACATATCTGCTTCTTGAGCCATGTGTCGCCATTGCGCACATCGGTTTGAATTATGTTTTATTTGCTCTAACGATCGCTTCCCACTGCCAAGGTTGCAACTGAAATAATAGGCTAAAGCAACGACAGTTTATGGAAAGCACAAGTGTAATTAGTTTCAGATCTTGGTCCTGACTGATGAGGAAGTGATATTAATAAGCGTTGTGATTTAAACATCTACAGCGTCGGCTATTTATTGATTTTTTTGCCAGCTTTCCTTCCTGTTTTAGGAAGCAGCGACTGGATTGCGTTTTCCCTGTAAAACCGTGTCTGTGTTCTTCATATTTATGGAGAATTATAATTTGCTCTTCTTATATATATATATAACATGCGGCTCTGATAGATATTTGCGATTGGTCGTGGTGCGCAGACACCGCCTCTTTTATGTGAACGCGCGCGCCGCTGGATTGGGAAACCCTGAGTTGACTGAACTAGTTGATAACCAGCGTCGTAGTACAGGTTATGCGGGACCGCGGTTGTTAGGTGAAGCCGGATAACTGAAAGAATCCAGGACATGTTGATCTTGCTTTGTAGTACAGGCCTCTGGTCGGGAGCAGGTTTTCTTCAAGAAACCTCGCTTCTCTCAGTCTCCTCTGACACTGTGTCAAACTGAGAATAAAACCTCTTGTTTCTCTCATTCGAGGGAGGAGACTGTGAGAAACTCATTTCCTCATTCATTCATCCAGTCTGTATCAGGTGCATTTTGTTGTTTGTTATCTGCAGGAATAAAAAAACGTATTGGTTTATGTTAGGCAGATTATAAAAGTTTTTTTCTCAAACATGTTATGTCCTTTTGTTGACGTAACCCTGAGTGAACCTACTCAGAGTTGATTGAACCAACTCATATCAGCTGTTCTGGAACCGAAAACTCAGTTTCCCATCTCAGGGTAAATCAACTCAGATCAGGGTTAGACTCAGTTTGTTAAACCTCCTTCCTGAAACGGACCCCTGCAGTTGCACCTTGACAACAATTGTCAAAACAAAGATTCATGATTCTAAAAACCAAAATACATTTATTTTACAAAAAATATACAGTCAGCTAAGAAAATAAATATGTATTTAATATTTTTACAAATTATAATAGTTGTAAACAAAACACCCAAAACACCTCACTCACCCACCACACACTGTTTCTATACAGCATTTCATTATGCCCAGGCCTTCACTGAAGATGTAAACAATTTGAGTTATTGTTAAAATGTTTAGATTTATAACTGTGAATGAAGTTTGGTGATAGATCAGGAGCCCAAAAATAACATCTTGCAAGACAAACAAAAGATATTCTTTACATCACTGAAACATTAAAGTTGCCATGTGGAGTTTTCTTGCAAACCCAGTTCCTGTTTACAAAACTCGTTAACCTTGAGGTGAATAAATAAAAAAATTAGAATGCGATTTTTTTTAAAAAGGCTCACGACGACTTGAACTCATTCACAGTGTTATCAGCTGGAGCTGCATGTTGAAGAAGGGAGCAACAAAACAAGTGATTCAAATAAGTCCGATTTGGTGGAGACATTTTGCAGTTAGTCTCGGAGAATCCGAGCTGTACCGACTACGTGAGGTTTGCTTTAAGACTTATTTCTACGCCATGTTGTCCACGATGACGTTGCCATCTTTGTCTTTGATCCTGAGCCGCCCGGTGGGGTAGTGGGTTTCCTGCCTGCCGTCGGTGTAGACTGTCTTCACGGTGCCATCTGGATACTCCCTCCTCTTGTAGTCAGCTGTGTGGATCTCCTTCTGGCCGGTGTTGAAGTGGATCTCCTTTGTGCCGTCCCTGAGGGAGGCAGCACACATTCAGTTAGAGCTGTTTTAAGGTGGAAGTAGACGAGACTTTGAAATGGAAACTAAGTTGTGTCGTCATGGAGTAAATACTCAACTTCAATCCGTGAAAGAGCTGCATTAATTACTTTGTCTCATACACGTATAAAACTACATAGGAGCATAGAGTTGGAGTTGTCAATCGACAGAAAAATAGCTGCCAACTATTTTGATAATTTTTTTTTTAGCAAATTCATTTTTCAAGCAATTCAACCTTTTAACTTCATCACTGAGTGTTAGATCAGACTCATTGACATCACAATTGCACTAAGTGCAACTTGAACAGGTTTATCTACAGCTTTATCAATACTAGTTAAGTAGTTTGAGTACATTTTTATTTCCCAACTTGTATATATTTTAAATTATTTGTTATATTCTATCCTATTATTTCAGGTATTTTCTGTATGTGTGCTGTGTGTCTGATCTTTTGCTGCTGCAACACTACAATTTACCTTTTTTTTTTTTGGGATCAATACAAATCTAAATCTGAGTAAATCTCTGCCTGCAGGAAGTCTCAACTGGATAACTGAGGATTCCTCCACACCTGATACGTTTTCACCGTAGACGTTTGGTTGATTTAGAACTCGTAAAAACAGCCGCAGCTCTTCACTTCACGACGACGTTTCATTTACGGGATTGTTCTGGTGCCGCTGGACCCTCACCTTCCTCTTTTTTTGTGTTGGCGTTCTAAACTACGGTCGAATTATTAGTACAATGTTTAACTGCTCCTCAGGTCTCTGACCGCTAGCAACACTACGGGCCTTCCTCATTTCCCAAATTTGTACCTCCATAATCCCCTGGCTTGAGACCCGGAAATCATTCTCAACGCGCCATGTTGAAGGACGTCCCAACTCCCGCAAGGCTCCAGCATCGAGGAGGCTCCTCGGAGGAGTTATAAATCGAGGATACACCGATGTATCCTTTGCGACGTTCTTTTTGCCCGTGGCATGTAAACAAAGAGGCGTGCGAGAGGATAATATCCGCGGCTCCGTGGTTAATCTCACGTTATGGCTCGGGCCGGTCAGATCATACAAATTAACATTCTGATTAATAGCGGGTGGGTGAAATAATACACACCTGATTGGGAAAATGTGAACACATCAGAGCTGCTGTTGGACAGACGGCTTCATTTCAAAAGTGTGTCTGAGAGACGCTCAAGAAACAGCAGCAACTTCAGTAGGACTATTTCAGAAGTAAAAGGTCAAGTTCTGGTTCCTCTGTCAAGTTTAGGTTACACTTTACTTGAAGGTATCTACATAAGAGTGTCACGACACTGTCATGACACATGAACCCTAACCATATACATAACATATCCATACTGAATGACACTTAAAAAGCGTTATGTCATGACTTTATGTTTATGACACGTTCATGACCGTGTCATGTCACTCTTATGTAGATACCTTCAAGTAAAGTGTAACCCAAGTTTATAACTAGCCTACAGTTTGTTTTACTGTAGTCACATTACTGTGCGTATGGAAACATTAACAAGCTGCCTCTCTAATCATTGAACTAAATGGTTAAAAAAAAAAAAAAACACTCATACATTAATGCAATACATCATTTAAAAAGCAACGCAGCCTACAGGGATAAAGGGACAGTGAAATGTCCATATGGGTCTCGACTTAGAGACCCGTAGTGAGGAGCGGAATCCGGGATGCACAAACTGGGAATTGGGATTATGTTTTCTCTTGCACGACTAAAACAACTTCTGAACGTACACACGTTCCACCAAAACAAGTTCCTTCCCGAGGCTATTTTGCAGAGGCACCGTTGCGCCGTCCACCGCCAAGTTAAAGAAATGCCAATAAACCAGAGCACGTTTTTCTCCCATCCTGTTGTGTGGACTAGCCAGACCTTCCTCCGCAGCGCTGTGGAGAGGGGTCCGGCAATGCGAGACTACTTACGGGTTGACTTGTATGATGGTCCCGTCTGTCAGCACGCTCTCCTCCCGGCCGTTGGGGAACAGGTTCTTGACAGTCTGATCTGAGAAGGTGATTTCCTTTCGGCCGTCTGGGAAATGCTTTTCTGGAGCAGAATAAAATGATGTATTAATGTACAGGACAGTGTGCAGATACTTTCCATTTTCCAGGCCATTCTCTCTAAACTCCAGCCCGTCTGGCACCGATAACCATGCAGTGTTTAAAGTCACGTAAATCACCTTTCGCGAAAACTGATCTGCACTTATTTTTATAACTGAAAATTGATTTTGCTGATCATCTGCTCTCACCAGTCTGGTTGTTGGGGAAGTGCAGGACCTCCATGCCATCTGGGTAGGTGATGTGCGTAGTCTGGGCGTCAGCGTAGTAGTAGATCTGAGCACAAGGAGCAGTGCCGCGATAAGAGAGTTACCAGTAGATGAATTCAGAATGGGTAACTTGGTAATATTCAACTGTGAGCTCTCAAGGTACGAAAAGAAAAATCTATTTCACATCACTCTTTGACCTCATGAGATAAAAAAGCAACATGTTCCCTCCCTTATTAGAGGATCTTAAAGTAAGTTGAACTTTCCACATAAACGCCACCCTCCTTACCTTAACAATACAAATTAATAATTCTTTGAAAACCTCAAAATTGCACAGCCTCATTAGAATACGTAAAATGCAGTCTAAGATGGTGTAATCTACTTTCCGAGTAAAAGAAGGTAGATGGTGTGCACATCTAACCCAGCAGGGTGCAGGTGCATAAAAAACTCATTCAAAACAACATACAAATAAACAAGACAACACTAAAAACATGAATAGAAAAAGGTTTCCTGTATGTAATAAACACAACACAATTTATCAGCACTGGAGCAATCTCTAATAAGAAAAAATATACATTACATGTGCAAATTAAGCTGAGTTATTACACATGGAACAAATGAGTTTTTACTCTATTGGTCTTGAACCGGGGTCCTCTAAATCTGCGACCTGAGGGTGGGGTGAATGGGGGGTGGGGGAGGGGTTGTGCTGTCTAATATAGACCGGGCCTTGCGGAGTACTTGCTGGTCAAAGATAGCCATCACCTTGCCAGCCACCTTTACAATATAGCTGAGGTGGTTTTTGTCCCTGATGTTCAGGTTCCCGTACCAAGCAATCATGGCAATAGTCAGAACAGATTCAATAAAGGACTTCTAAAATAAGGACATCATTTTCCTATTTACATTAAAAGTCTAACTTCCTAAGGAAGTACAAACGTCGCTCTCCCTTCTTACAGACCGCATCACAATTGACATCAAACTTCCGGTTTTCATCGATGACAGTTTCCAGATACTTCTACTGTTCAACAAACTCCTCAATGCATTGTAAATTATTCATGAGCTTGCAATATTTAGAGTTTGTGCGTTGCCTCTCGTTTTCCTGTGTTAGTCAAAAGTGTCTGCCACATGAATGTAATGTAACGTAATGTACAGGTCTCACCACTCTCTGGTCGCCTGTGACCTCTTTGGTGTCTCCGTTGAAAAAGGTGACTTTGGCCGACAGTCCGTCTGCTGAAACCTCCTTCTTGGTCCCGTTGGGGAAGACGATGAGACGAGCGCCACCGGCCAGAACCTTCTCTATCTGGAAGTATCACACCCAGCACAGCTCCATCAGCAGCTTATAACGACAAACAATCGCACTGCAATACAACTTTTCACATTGACACCATGCGTTGTTGAAGTCTTTAATAGAGCCCGACTGATCTATCGGCGGGCCGATACTATCGGCCGATAATAACTATCATTAACAAAATGTAGTTAATATCTATATCTAAGAATCTAGTAACTCGGTTATCAGCTCTCCCTCTCCTAACTAGAAACGCTCGCTCTCTCTCTCTCTGAAATGACCTGTGATTGGCCAAAGTCTCCCGTGACGGCTGGGTTTTCTGAAGCCTAAATACAGAGCCAAGAGGAGGTGCAGAAGTGAACAACTTGAACAATATGCTGGAAGCTTATTACAGGCGCCAAAACAACGCTAAAAATAAAGTGCCGGTAGACATAATTCTGAAAATGGCCCCAACAAATACAATGTATTTGTGTTGGAGTAATATTTGCTACAAACTACAGTGCCCAGCTGTTTAATTAATTTTAAATATAATTATTCTGCTTTTATTATAGAAGCTATTCATTTGTAAGCCATATTTAAAGATTTACATCTTCATTGGGAACACATGGGCTGGGGGTAACAGGCAGGCTTGAGAAGTCAAAGTACTGAGAGATGGACTTAACACATTGTTTTTGGTCTTTTTGTGAGATTTGTAGACAAGAAAACGTAACTAATGAAAGCCAATTCCTGCTATTAGGGGTGCATGATATATCGACTCAATATCTTTATCGCGATATCACGTTGCGCAATATTATATCAAAAGTGTGCAATACTTTGTGGAGCACTGCGTCCCGTCCTTTGGCTTAGTTGTTTTCGATTTAGAGCCCGTTTGAGACGCTAGAATGATCATCATTTCATTGGCCAGTTACTGTGCCACGTGCACGTTAGTGCACGTCAGCACACGGGTCCACTGCGTGACAAACCCTATGGAGCGTACCACGTGTGTGCATATTTCGACAGAGTGACTGTGTAAGTGAAGAAATATACAACTAAACTGAACGAATCAGGGAAGCGAAAGAAAAGTTGTATCCTGTTCTCTTTATTTATTGTTTTTATACTGTCCAACCAGTAGAATATGTCCTGTTCTGTAGACATGGTCCTTATTTATTTATTTATTTATTTATTCAGGTTGGACCAGTCCAATAGGACAGTTGAAATAAACCTTGTGTTGTAAGAAAACTTGTTTAATTTGTTATGAATCTATTTTGATGCGTTTTCCCGTAACTTTTGTAATTTTACATAGGTTTAAAAAAATCAAAATTAATATCAATATCGCAATATCAGATTTTGCTAATATCGTGCAACCCTACCTCCTATGCAATTTTCTGAATGTCGAAGACGAGTTTCAGGATTTCATATTCTGTGATGTAAAAATAGCACATCTTTCCACTTTCTCACCTTCCCATCGGGATGTGTGATAACCTCCTGGGCCGATTCTGGCTCTTCTACCTCACTGCTCTTTGGCTCTTTTGGCAGAGAATCTCTTTTCTAGAAAGACAAGATGTCAAAAAAAAACAAAAACATTACAGCGCTCTGAAAGACGGCATGTCGAGGTAGGCTCCAAAAGACCCACAATCCTGAACAGGATACAAAGGTAAAAAAAAAAATAAAAATAAAAAAGAACTGACCAGACTGTCAACGGTCTCTAAACAAGCGGAGGGGTTGTTATACCAGAGAAGAGAGTCTCTTACCGGAGAGCAGTTTGAGTGTTCTTGGTTTGGCAGTCTGTCCTGGCTCTTGCTGGCAGGTGTTGACCTCTCCTCTGTCCTCCTGCCAGGCAACGAGGAGGAAGAGGAGCCGGGCCCTGATGGCCTCCTTAGGCTGCTCTTTATCCCTGCTGACATTTGACACAAAACAGAAAAATAAAAATTCTTCACCATTCTTAACAAATTTAAAAAAAATACAAATAGGGGTGATTCAATCAAACGTGGAGACATCTTTCTAGTGTTTGGGGCCGAGCAGGTTGTGTCTTTTTCGCCGAGAACAGCTGCCTGCTTAGACTGAACACACCACTCTAAAAGCAGTGAGTGTAAACCAAAAACGGTTTCAGTTTCAGGCTGGAAGACCAAAACAATGAGCTGAAAGTTACTGTTAAGCTCCGTAGAGCTGAGGGGAGCTGCACAGTTGGGTAATTTCTGAGGGTTCATCACTACGCACACCACCTTTTACATACAAGTAGTCATATGATAGTTTATATATAGTATATACACTCCCCTAAAGGATTATTAGGAACACCAGTAAGATTTCCCCTTTAATGCAATTATCTAATCAACCAATCACAAAGGCAGCTGCTTCAATGCATTTAAGGGTGTGGTCCAGGTCTAGACAATCTCCTGAACTCCAAACTGAATGTCAGAATGGGAACGAAAGGTGATCTAAGCACCTCTGGGCGTGGCATGGTTGTTGGTGCCAGACGGGCTGGTCTGAGTACTTCACAATCTGCTCAGTTACTGGGATTTTCACACACAACCATTTCTATGGTTTACAAAGAATGGTCTGAAAAAGGAAAAACATCCAGCATGCTGCAGTCCTCGGAGCTAAAATCCGTCATGCCTCTTTACCAGTGGGCAGGCTGGTGGTGGTGGTTTAAGGGTGTGGGGGATGTTTTCTTGGCACACTTTAGGCCCCTTAGTACCAACTGGGCATTGTTTAAAAGCCACAGACTACCTGAGCATTGTTTCTGACCATGTCCATAACTTTATGACCTCCATGTACCCATCCTCTGATGGCTACTTCCAGCAGGATAACGCACCATGTCACAAAGCTCAAATCATTTCAAATTGGTTTCTTGAACATGACAATGAGTTCACTGTACTAAAATGGCCCCCACAGTCACCAGATCTCAACCCAATAGAACATGTTTGGGACGTGGTGGAACAGGAGCTTCGTGCCCTGGATGGGATGATCCCACAAATCTCCATCAACTGCAGGATGCTATCCTATCGATATGGGCCAACATTTCTAAAGAATGCTTCCAGCACCTTGTTGAATCAATGCCACGAAGAATTAAGGCAGTTCTGAAGGCAAAAGGGGGGTCAAACACGGTATTACTAGGGTGTTCCTAATAATCCTTTAGGGGAGTGTATATTTATATATATATTTCCATCAACAACCAAAAAAAGAATATGGAGTTACAGGTCTGCAAAAACCTGTAACTACAAAGCCCATGTTCCAGAAATCTTTTTCTATGTTACTGTGAATAGAAACTCTTCACCATACCTGTAACAACCTGACTGCTCTCCCTTCTAGTGGCTGCAGCAGTGCTGCTTTGTGGAGGGCTGTTGTTCCTTCCTCTAGAGTCAAGAGGACTCTAAAAAGACAGACAGACAGACAGACAGACAGATGCCAAGATGAGGGAAAGAAGCTGAAGAGATAATCACTGATGAAAGATTTGAGGACTGTGTGAAGATAAATCATAAACACCATTTCTCCCACATTGTCTTGGTCAGACAGATTTAAAATATTTAATTAAATTTAAGTCTAAATCAAGAATTTGTTTTTTATTAACATTACATTCCAGAGAACATGAATACGGTACAACCAATAAGAAATGGTTTAAAACATGCTTACGGCAAATTTCACTCCTTTGGTCACAGAGGACACATTATTCTCAAACATTTTGGGGCCGTCTTTCGTTTCTTTGTCCTTCTCTGCGTTGACGGGGTTTTTCTTCCAGGTGCTGAGGCGAAGCTTTTCCAACATACGGATCTTAAATTAAAAAGGAGAGAGTATACTTAACACATTTTAAATAAAGAAAAACGCACAACAAGGCTGCAACTACAACCGAATGCACATAACGAGAGTTTTATTATTCAAAGACTCAAAGATTATTAAACTATTACACTCTCACTTTAGCTACAAACATTCAGCAAAGATAACTTTTTTGTAAAACAATATTTCATGGATATCTTTCTCTATGATACAGGGGGGCCCGCTTTACACCTGGTATTAAAATGTGATCTGGATGAGATCCAACGAATGGGTCCTTGTATTTACGCTGCTTATTCCAGCGTGTTCCGGTTATCTTCAGTGTGGCTGCATTGTGATCAAATCTCAATTTGTTAGCGGGGCTGGCGGGCAGGCAGAAGACTTTCAGCTGCATATACAACTCGTACTTCTACGGGCTTGCTTACACTAGCAAGAAGAGAAGTAGGGCGACCTTTCAACTTGTGTTAAGAATGTGGTAATGCTGTATGGACTGCATTTACACCTGGTTCAGATCTGATCGCAATGCCAGCCAGACCACCTCCGGATGCGGTCTGACGTTTCCGCATTTACACCTGGCATTAACTTGTGTTTCTCCTTTACCGATAACAATATCCAGATATTTCAATGCCAGTAATAGGGTCAAAGGTCAGGTGGGTACCTCATCCCGGAGAGAACTGTTCTCCTGGCTGAGGGAGTCGATCTGCTGCCGCAGCCGGCTGTTTGTGGAGGCCCAGCGACTCTCCCTCCCCCTCAGCTCCTCCTGCAGGGAGCTCAGCTGCTGCTTCAACACCTGGCACGGAGGACAAGGACGGATTACAGCAGAGTTCCACCCATTTCACCCATAATACAGTATCTTCTTCTTGTGCTGCTGAACGGGTTAGTTGTTATTTGATCATTTTAAAAAGCAAAACCATACATTTTGAATAAGGGAAAAAGTTCAGTTGCTTGTGAAAGTGAAACATACTTTTCTAGATCTACAAACGTAGCACTCACTCTTAAATCTGTGATGCGACTGCAGTGTAAAATGGGTCAATGAGTGGAAACTTATCATTAGCCTAAATCATTTTATGTGAACTGTAACCATGGTCCAACATTAACTTTTATGTCCATCAGCTAAATGGCTAGTGAATGTTCAATTTTTACAGGCCACTCAATACATTACCATTGTTTCTTGGCTGGTGAAAGAAGCAAATCTACCAGCCACTTGCATATTTTACCAGCATTTGGCTAGTAGATAGTGCTGATTTTGGACCCTGACTGCAACTAAACAATGTTCATGCTCATATTGCTCATATTATGCTCATTTTCAGGTTCATAATTGTATTTAGAGGTTGTACCAAAATAGGTTTACGTGGTTTAATTGTCAAAAAACACCATATTTTTGTTGTACTGCACATTGCTGCAGCTCCTCTTTTCACCCTGTGTGTTGAGCTCTCTGTTTTAGCTACAGAGTGAGGCATCTCACTTCTGTTCCATCTTTGTTGGGAGTCGCACATGCGCATTAGCTAGGTAAGGACTACTAGCTAGTCAGAAGCAGAGTATGAGGGCGTGCCACGTTTGTCACAGAAGTAAAGGCTGGACTACAATAGGGCTGTTTGGAGCAGTTTGTGAACAACTGAAACCTCCTCGGAAGTTTGATGTTTTTTTCTGTTGGAGATGGTAAGTGCCTTTGGGGTGGACTTTGGGCTTTTTCACTCAACCTATAACATGCACAAAAAAATATATATATAACCCAATAGAGGAAAGGGAAAAAGCCAAAAAGCATAATATAAGCACTTTAAAATTCTGGCTTATGCCAATACCTGGTAGCAATGCTATATAATATGAACTTTATTTTGGTGTGACAGTCAAAGACTTATCAAAGACAGTCACTACTGCGTGTCTTTATGTTGTTAGTTTAATTCACCAATTTGATTTCTCCCATCTCTATCTTAAACCTGTAATAACTTATTTTGGCCACTGGTGGGCAGCAGAAAGAAGCCGTTAACAGAACAATGACATCACTACTTTTTTAATTCATATCACAAACAGTTGCCTATTTACACAAACAGCAGACGCAGCAGCAACGTTAGTATTTTTTTGAAGTTTGTAACGAATGTGCATGTGAAGTATACAAAAGTCAACTTAACTATCTTGAGACCTCACCTGGATTTCCTCTCGCTCCTTCTTGTCGGGCATGGCTCTGGCGGCCGACGCATGTTTCTCAAACAGTTTGCGCTCCTTATGCAACTTCCTGTTCTCCTCTTTCTTATACTCTTCAAACTTGGCCAGCTCCTCTGCTTTTATCTGTTCAAACTCCAATCGCTCTTTCCTACAAAAACAACAACAAAGTAGACATAAATCACACAGACAAGCAGATGGGAGGAAAGAAAGAAAATGTATAAAATAAAAAGGAAAATACAGAAAAACTGAATAGCAAATCAAAAGAACCCTTTGTTTTGGAAGGTAATTTACAAGGTAAACATCAGATGAAAATATCACCTGAGATTTTCCTGGTTTTTCTCGTTCTCCTGTCTGAGTTTGGTGACGGCAGCATTCTCCTTTTTAAATCTCTCGATCTCAATCTCCAGCTCAACCAGTCTCTCCCTCAGCTGTCTGGACTGAACCTGCTGGCCTGGGGACAAGGACACACACAAAATGAAAATAATACCCACTGTTGAAGATCTAATTGAATATCTAAACCTTAAAGGCTGTTTTATGTTCTGCGGAGGATCCACGCAGAGCTTTCGCCGTAGCCTACGTAAGTGGCCTGATGTTTATACTTGTGCGCTGGTGTGTGCGTCGAGCCGGCATGTGTGTGTGTGGGGAGTGGGTGATAGAGCGAGGGAGAAGTGAGAGAATGACGGCGATTAGCTTCGGAGCGAGTACCGACTCGAGTCATGGTGAGAGAAACAAAGTGTCTCCCCTGTTTTCTGACCACGGTGAGACATCTTTAGCAGGAAAAGTTAACCCTCTTCTTGATTTCATGTTGTTTATGGCAGGGATCTTCAACAGGGGCTCCGGGACCCATAGGGGGTCCTCAGAGTCATTGCAGGGGGGCCTCCAAATTATTGTTAATTTTTAAGTTAAAAAACAAAAAACAAAAAATGTAAAAGTCTTAATATGATTCCAACATATTTTTAGCTAATATAAATCCCCACTGATGATAGGCTTACTGGCCTATAGGTAATGTAATCACTAAGGTAACCATCAACAGATACAGTTAATCCCAAAGTATTGACTGTTCCACATCATGATTTATAAAATAATTCATAAAATCATGCCGACAATTATTAGGCTATTTGAATAGCTTGAATAGCTTAGTATTCTATGCAAAAAAAAAATTATCTATAAAGGCTTTAGGCTGCCCTAAATATACAACTTAATTTTATACAATATAGTAGTAGGGGGTCCCTGATCCGTTTTGGTTTCAGTTAAGGGGTCCTTGGCTTAAAAAACGTTGAAGACCCCTGGTTTATGGAGAAGGAGAACCAGGAAATGAGTCAGGGGAACGTCAACGCTACCAGGCCACGGCCGAGCGACGTGTGGTTACATTTTTCGAGAGGTGCAGGTCAGGCTATGGCGTAGGGTCTGGCGTAGACGCAGAGGGGTCTGCGGGGGTACGCCGTCAATTCGACGCAGAAGCATAAAATGGCCTTAACTCTGTGCCTATGTGACCAAAATTACCCTTAAAACTAATACTGCTGATCTGTGACCATCTCTAGAGATGCAACAATATGGAATTTCAGGGCTGATAATTCTGTTCTGTTCAGGGCTGATAATCAGTTTTTTTGTGCTTGATGCGGATACGATGAACGATAATATTAATCTTACATATGCAAAAATGTGAATAAAGAATATATTAATTTATTGTAGACTTGTTTGTTATGACCTTTCTTGACACGTTTCCTTCTTTTAGACAAGCATGTATAGGCTACAGAAGCCATTAGAATAACTTACCTGTTGGACTAATTTATGGTTACCACAGACTAAACATATCATCATGCATTAAATGCCAATCAAATCAAAAAAAAAATGTGCCTCCTGTGTGACCTGAGAGGCCCTGTAAATAGTGAGAATTCCACCAGTGTTTGTCTCACCTGTCACCTCCTCTGCTTTTTTGGACTCAGGCGCAACAGAAGCAGCAGCAGGAAGAGCAGGAGGGAGAGGTGCATTCTGGACCTTTGGCTTCAACGAGGGGAACAACCTCGTCATGAGCTGGGAGGCAGGAGGAAGAGGAGGATCTGGCTCCTGAACAACTTTGCTCACGGCCACCTTCCTCAACAGAGTCTGCACGGGTGGTGAGATCCCATTGGCTGTTGCCTTGGAAACTGGACTAACTCCTCTGCGTTCATTGGTTGTGCCGACGGCAGTCTCCTCCAGGTCGTTCCACGTGTCATCGTCGTCGAACACGACTCGCCCCTGCTGCCCGTCTTTGTCCTCTATCAGAGTGGACTCGTCGGCATTGCTGAGGATGCTGTCATCATCGACTCCGGTCACATCAGCAGCCGAATCCCTGCAACTGTCCTCGTCCTGATACGACCGCTTGTCGTACGGCGGGTTGGACTGGGCGGGAAAGCAAAGGGTGCTGGGAAACGAAGGTGGTTTGGCTGCTACTTCCTGGTCTTCAAATTCTGAGCCGCCACTGAATGAAACGTCAGAGTTTGCGTGCTTGTCTTCTCTCTCACCGTCCAGTTCCTCCTTATCCTCGACGCGTACTTTGTTCTTGAGGGCATCGTCTCTAGTCTTTACCACAAATGCATCAGAGTTCGTGGAACTGCTTTTACATGCCAAAGCACAACTACTGCCAACACTGCTGCACCTCTGATGTGCACCGCTGGGTGCTGACTTGATGGGGGTGGAGGAGAGCCGCCGCGGGTGGAGGCCCCTGTGTTGCTGGTCCATCTGAAGAACCTGCAGAACAGAGTCGTTGAAATTAGGGCAATATATCGATGTTATATCGATATCACGATATGAGACTAGATATTGTCTTAGATTTTGGATATCGTAATATGGTAAGTGTGGTCTTTCCCTGGTTTTACAAGCTGCATTACAGTAAAGTGATGTCATTCTCTGAACTCACCAGACTGTTCTAGCTGTTCTATTATTTACCTTTACCCAACAAGTCATTAAATCATTTCTGGAGGTATTTGGTCAAGAATATCGTGATATTTGATTTTCTCTATATCGCCCAGCCCTAGTCAAATCACACGGCTTTACCCCCCCCCCCCCCCCACCCCTCCACCTTGCCCCCTCCTCCTCAATAGTTACAGGAAAAAGCTCATTGTGGGACTGGCTCTAGTGGCTGTAATTCTGCACCAAGGCTGAATTTTGGGAAAGAGACTTCAGATACAGTATTAGGGGACCACTAAGGTCTATATAAAAGAGACTTCAGATACAGTATTAGGGGACCACTGAGGCCTATATAAAAGCATCCAAAGAGCACCATGTCATGGGACCTTTAAACTATAATAATGAATGTTTGGCCACTTGGGGGCAGTGAAAGCAAGCTGTACAACACAACAACACAGATGTGAGTGGGGTTTTAGAGCTTTTTAACCAAAAACAGCTGCCTGCTGCAACCTATACTGATGAGCGGTGCGAGTGAATTGAAACAGTAAACCAAAAACAAGGAGCTGAAAGATGCCATTAAGCTCGGTATAAAAATGTTGATCATTATGGTAGAGAAAATGTAACAGACAAGACATCCAAGACATTTCATGCAATCTGAAAAAAAAGTGTCAAATGAAGCATCAGGCTACATTTGGAAATAACTACAGTGTAAGAGCAGGAATTCACAAGTAATCTAAGAATATGTCCCGGACTTAAAACAGAGCAAGTGAGATCACTACTGAGTTGAAGAAAGCACCTTCATGACAAAGGAGGAGTTGGACGAGAAGGACAGCTCCTCTGCCGCTTGCTCCAGCAGCTCAAACTCTCCCAGCTCCATGCTTTCCAACTGCCGGTCACAATCCCAGCGCTGGAGCTTCTCCTGGAAAGACAACTCAAAGGACTCCTGTGGAACGCCGTCTTCCGCTTCTGACCCCGTTCTTCCTTTTGCTGATTCCACCCTTAAACCACTACTTGTCTCTCTGGCTGCATCATTTCCAGCCTTCCCTGGCCCTCTCAACATGCCCACCTGTTTGGTTACAGGGTTTGGCTGTGCGTTGTGACCAGGGTTCCTCACAGCCTGAGCTGACAGACCTACTTTCCTAATATTTTGCTCCTTTACTTGCCCCAATTGATGTCTTTTGGTTGGTCTACCCTCTGGGTCAGTTTGAATAGACTCTGGTCCTTCTGTGTTCAGTCTCTGATGACTACCCAAAAGCCTCCTCCCAGCTACCTTGCTCTCAATTCTGATGTCCCGAGGTGGCGAACTGATACCTCTTACTCGGTTTTCCTTGTTGAGTGTGGCGGTTTTACGCTGGACAGGAAGCCGCTGGACGCCATTTGTGCCACCTTTCTGGATAGCTACAGGATCGGAGTTGCTGCGGGAGATTACTCTGGCCTGGAGTTGTGGTTTGGGGTCCTTCTTCACCTCCAACTTTGGTAACGGGGCTTTGCGTTTGTTGGTAAATCTTGAGAGGCCCTCGCCTCGCTTTAGAAATGCCTTCTTGGGAGGGGCTTGTACAGCTTCAGCTCCATCTTGGCTCTGTTGAGGTGAGGAGACACAATGTTAATGTAATGTGAATTTTAATGTTTGTTGCAAACAAACTTGGTACTGTAGCAACTCTAAAGCCTAAGATGTCAATAGCACAGTCAGTATGGACTGAGATGGTCACCCACAGTCTGCAACAAATCAAAATGTATGGCTCATAATTAAATGATCTGAAGAACTTTGCTTACAAACCTCTCCTGAGTTTCAGAACAATGTCCACTCTGTTTTAGTACTGACTGAGGATTTACTTTTTCCTGTTCGTAAAGAGACCCTTGTTATATTCTCTGACCTTCTGTTGCCGGACAGACCTCAGCCTCTGTTCCTCAAGCATCAGCTGCTCCTCCAACAACTCCTCAAACGTCTTCTTCTGACCCCCGATACTCAGCTTTACAGGTCTGAAGAGGGGCGCACAGACACAAGGCAAGAGTATGCATACAGAAACGAACACTCATAGAAAACAGTAAAAAAAACAGTTTCTGCTGTATGAATGGCTTGGCTTATCTCTGCCTGACAGTGTAATTTCAATACAATATTGGAATATAGGTTTTGCCTGTCATGGAAGACTTTATCTTCTTCTCTGCTGTGTTCTTCAGTCAAAGCCACACCATCACTTGGCCTTAACGTGTCATCATGCTCATGAAAATGGCTAGTATCAACACTCGGTTCCTGATCATCTTCTCGGGAGTTCCACGTGCCTATAGAAAACACACACTGTTAGAATTTTATCCTGAAGTGATTTATCTCCACAATCATGTCAACAATCAAATGAAAGTAAGGGCCGCTGGCTGCTATACTCAAAATGCAAATACAGCTTTAAGCTTAAAAAACATTTCCTCACCCTTTTCCTTATCATCCACCTCCTGATAATCTTGACCTCTTGGTTCCCGCTCCTGACTCTGTGCAGGTGAGGGATCTTGTTCCTGCCGGAGGCCACAGGTGGAGCCCTGTGGGTCCTCACGGCAGTTTATGGTGGGGCTGTGACAGGCTCCCTGGAGTGAGTAATCTGCTTCAGACAGCGCTGAACTTTCTGTGTCATCTGCAAGATAAATTACAGTCACTTAGGGGCGGCAGTAGCTCAGTTAGTGGGACTTGGCTTGGGTCCCTCACGGACTAAATAAGTAGCGTGGGCTGGTAGATGAAGAGGTGTATTTTCACCTCCTAGGGCAAGACACAGAACCCCTAGTCTGGATTAGGGGTGCATGATATATTGACTCAATATCGTTATTGTGATATCACGTTGCGCAATATTATATCAAAAGTGTCGCAATAATTATGCAACATTTTGTTTATTTTGTGGAGCGCTGCGTCCCGTCCGTTGGCTGTGTGGCTTAGTTGGGTTCGATTTAGAGCCCGCTTGAAACGCTGTAATGATCATCATTTCATTGGCCAGTTACCGTGCCACTTGCACAGGGTGACAGTGTAAGGGAAGAAATATACAACTAAACGGAATGAATCAGAGAGGCGAAAGAAAAGTTGTGTCCTGTTCTCTTTATTTATTTATTTTATACTGTGCAACCAGTAAAACATGTCCTGTTCTGTAGACATGGTCGTTTATTGATGTTGTACCAGTCCAATATGACTGAAATGAACCTTGTGTTAGATTTGTTATGAATCTATTTTGATGCGTTTTCCCATAACTTTTGTAATTTTACATGTTTAAAAATATCAAAGTTAATATTGATATCCCAATATTCATAATTGATATTGCAATATCACATTTTGTCAATATCGTGCAACCCTAGTATGGATCAACAGAAGTACGTTTTCAGGATAATTGCCTGACATCCGGCATGTGGCTCACGCCGGATGTCAGCCCTGCTGGGTTCTTTCAGTGAATGATTGTAAAAATTCTCAAAGAATATGTATATGCAGCATTTACTGTATCTAAATGGAACGTTTAGGGACCGATTGGAGAGGACTGCTGTGGATGAGTACACACGGTGACACACTGGTAAGAGCAAATTACGTTTAACCATGTATCCAGCTAATTTAAATAGCTCACCTTACTGTTTTGTGTGAACAGTTAACTTCATATAATATTATATGTGGCGAGAAATCCAAAACAAGTTCCTTACCAAGACTATTTTGCAGAGTCACCACAGCTGCGTCATGAGCTCAGCGCCGCCCTCAACTATTGTGATTGGTTTAAAGAGATGCAAACAACCCAGAGCATTATTTCCCCCTATCCTAGAATGTCTGTGTGGAGTAGCCAGACCTTACTTCACACATTAAAAGCTACGACTAAGTGGGGGGGGAATCAGGGAAAATACATATACTCTTTCCAACCTACATATTTTATATCATAAGTGAAGCAAATCATCACATTTGCAGTGATTCTGGTCATTTTGTCTTTTTTACCTCCTCCGCACTGCTGAGGGCCATTCATCATTCCCAGCAGCCTCTGCTGCTCCTGCTGGAGGCGAAGCAGCTCCTCCAGCTGATTGGCTTTCAGCTGCTCCTGCATGTGCTGCTGCCATTTCCTCAACTACACAAACACACAATATTATATCTTAATTAGCCAGATCGCTAAGCAACTCTTATCCACATGGTCTCAGTGTTTTTCAGTAGGCATAAATGCATTTCACCTAAACACTTGGCTTTATATTAACTCACTGGTCAAAGTGTGTATTAAACCTGTGACATCACACACTGACACTAATCCCCCTACACTAAGTGCTTTCCAAGAATGTATTTGTTGCTGCTGTTTGTGTGTGTGTGTGTGGTGTGTGTGTGTGTGTGTGTGTGTGTGTGTGTGTGTGTGTGTGTGTGTGTGTGTAGTATGTATACTGATAAGTTAACATAATAAAAGTACTGACTGACTTGCATGCACACACTCCCGTCACTATTTGAGATCTTCTCGACATAAATAGCCTTCAAGGAAAAATACTAATTATAGCACGGAGAGTCAAAGAGTGTGTCTGGTCTGTGTGTGATGGAGGTGGGGGTGATAAGTACAGGAAAGAGGGATATAATCATTATTTAAGTCCACACAAAATGCAGGACATCAACAGATGGGTTGCTGCAGACCCATTTCCATTTGGTTTAATTTGACGAGCTGTTAAAACTGTGTACATCAAAATAAGGTGTTCAATCAGCCTCAGTATTATCAGATCTATTAGTATCAAAAGATGATATCACAATATATGTTTAAGTATGGAAAATCAGCACTTAAATTGTTAAGCAGATGTCCATCTCATCAGATTGCATGGTAGTGGGAAGAGCATTCAATTTTGGCTGCCATGGTCAGGTGTTTCAGATATTATTCTGGTAGAAATCTGATTCATAAAATTCTTTGTAATGTTAACTTTGACAACCAGATTGGGCATCCTGATTAAGAATATCAAACACTCATTATATTAATACCGTGACCGGCAATTAATATGTTTTCCAGCCTTGAGCAGAAACAATATCAACTGTATGAGACACCATATTCTGAAAATGCAATGTCCTTACCTGTTCTAGCTTCATCCTTAGGGGCAGATCCTGGGATTTGCTTGCCATCTCATCCAAACTGTCCAACTCTCCATTTGAATTTCCGTTCACTGGCCAGTCAGTCCCAGCCCTTTCACCTCCAGGTGCAAATCCATTCAAACCGAGGCAGCTGCTGTCTGCTGAGGCGGGCAGAGGGGCGAAATCGGAGGTAAATGAGTCGTCTGGCTTCAGGGAAGGGGATCCCACGGCAGACATGTGCCGTAAGGAGCCAACCAAATCCGGACAGGGGCTAAGGATCACCCCGGCTCTGGTGCTACTTGGCATCCACCGGGCCAAGAAATCTGCCTGGGAGTACTGAAGCCCGGCTGGAGATGACATGATAGCCCAGTGTCTCAGGCAGGGCTCGCTAATCAGGGATTTGAACGACAGATTATGGTAACAGGTTAAGTGTTAATCACACCGCGAATACACATCGTACAACACGCTCTAGATGATGCCAAGATCCAATAAACTATTTATAAGATAGTAACCGGTTTACGTTTAAACGACATTAGCTATTTAATAAGTATCTAGCTTCCGGTTAAACGTTACACCGTGACGTTAGCTAGCATATCAAGACGGCACAGTGTCTGTTTTAACGTTAAAGTAAAATGACTGTTTGTTTGGTTAGCAACGGCGAACTAAACCACAGCGGTTAATGAAAACGGAGTGGCTAAATCACTGACAGCGTGACAACATTCATGGCCTGCATCACTTAATTTAGCTTATAGTTTAATGGTGCTTTTTGTACGTTTAAATCCATTTTCGGTGCATTTAAAAAGTTTCCCTGGTGATTAGCAGGCTACGTTTTACTTGAGATTCAAACGTGTTTTACACATATTACACCGTAGTGGCGAGACAGAGAATCTAGCAACATTAAAAAGGTCAAAACACATGTGATTTACCTTTAACATAGGAGAAACTCGGTGTGAAAACGTTCGTCATAGAAACATAACAGACAGAAGTTTGAAGCCTGCCGCCATATCAAAACAAAGCCCGCGAGAGTAAAAAAAAAACGACAACGACAACTCTGTTGTTGTATTATGGGTAATGTAGTTTAACTGTGTTTTTTTATCGCCGTAAGTTAGTTGATTTATTTGTGTTTTGGTTTCATATTTACGACTAAGTTTGTTAAACTATGTATCAACTACACGTTTTAAAACTATATACATTTTAATTTGTGTCGAATACAATTTTTTGAAAAACTAGCTTCGAATTATATCCGGTTTAACCGAGCGTCGCAAAAATATTTCACAATAAATGTTATAGAGAGAATAAAGCCTGGCGTACCGTTGATTTTCTATTTTTTATACTGACGTTTGCAGATATTTTACGTTATATTATATTTAAACTTCTTTACTTTTATAAAAACAAATAAAATAAGTGATTCGGATGAACTATTTTATATGTCAACGTTTATACTGATATTTACACACCGGATGTGTTTTCTGAATGCTGCAATTGGTCGATACGATATATGAAAAATACTTTCATGCTCAGGGAAGCAACTGAAACTGAACTGAATGTGTCAGGACCTTATATACTGTCTATGGTCAGGACAATGGAGAAGATTTTATGTAATGTTCACGGTAAGTCTTAATAAGTTGATGATAGTTTATTGTTTGTTATAAAATATAAAGTTAAAATATTGTGTTAAGTTTCCAGAAGTCATATTTACCCTGTTTGTAATGTGCATGACAAGGCAGGTTCTGTTGATGAGCCGTGTAACTTTTGAATTAACGTTAATCAAACCATTTTTTCCCCTACGAATTTCGTTGCTAACTTGCAGTGAAAAGAAAGTTTAGCTATATCATTTGGTAACTCACTTGTTCTTAATGTCCCCATACAGGCAGCGTGTGTATGTTAAAAACGGGCGTTAAAGATGGACCAAATAAAGGCAAAAGCTTCTACGTCTGCGTTGACAAGCAAGGCTGCGATTTCACTCATGTGGCCAGGTAACGTTATTCACATCACCGTGGGGCAGGTGTGTCCTCACTGATCCCCTGTGTCTAACACTGTGAAACGATTATGGAGAGGATGTGGGAAGGCAAGAGTGGATCCAAGTACCCACCACAGCATAATTATAAATCCTCATTATTGGGAAGAATATCTACAGGTTCCTCAATAAAGAGAATACTTTAGTCCAACTAGAAGTGTCCAAAAAGCTAGTACCTCAAAGTAGAGATGCATGAGACCACTCTTCTATATCTAAACATCAGTTATATACAGTTTGCTAGCTTAGTCTTAAAGGAATATGCCACCATTTGTTGAAATATGGCTTATCATGGTCTACCCTGGCTGTAAGGTGGGCCAATGCGTTTTTTTGTCTCAGTGCAAGTAATTAGGTTGTTTTTTTTTGTCTTTTGTTGGCTCACTTTTACTCACAACATGCTAACCGGCAACATAGGATTCCATTCGCTACGCTAAGCTAACTAGCGGTGTTGGCACTGCCGGTGTTGCACCGGACTAAAACAATGCATGCACAAAAAATGCGTTGGCCCACCTATCTACAGCTAGGGGAGACCGTGATAAGCCCTATTTCAACAAACGGTGGCGTATCCCTTTAACTGTCTCTTAGTCACACACTGATGAAGGATGACAGATATCTATATTTGTTTTTTTATCATCATTATCATTTCCTCCAGCATCTCACCATCTCACTGCCTCCAACATGAAGATTCGATGGTGGAGCTCCAAGCTCTCACCTATAGTCTACAACAGCAGAGCCACAGGTGGGTGTGCAGATGGATTGTTTTATGGTCCAAAACAGGAAGTGACAAAACCAATAATGTAAATGCATTGCTGTTGCAGCTTTACATTTAAATTAGGCACTTGAACAAGATGCCTGTCTCTAGGTGACTGCACACTTGGTTGGTTGGTTGGTTGGATTGTACCTTTTGACTTCAAGTGCATTCTCCTTTTCCAGGTTGTTCTATAGGTGTGTTGTGGGCAAAAAAGCAGGTCAAAGATGGTGTGGAACCGTGCCTTGGACTGCAGTAAGTCAGCACAGCTTACACCATACACACCCTACTTACATACTTCAAATACTATTGTCGCTAAAAGTATCCGGGACTCATTAGCTGTAGACAACACTTTTATCTCTTCAACCCTCAATCAATACAAACTCATGTTTAGAACATTATGTTGAATTTTTGTCATGATTCCAAAGAGACCACATATAATATATAAATGTCAGGCTAAGATTTGTGAAATTACTGTAGAGATATAACTGGACATACAGAAAATTTGCATTTTGGTTTAAGTCACTGAGCTTGCAATAACAACATCCATAGTTTGAGTCCAGCCAGGAATCTTTTGTTGCATGTCTTCTTCCATTTCTTTTTGCTTTGTCTGTCTGCTACCCATTTAAAAAAAAATGTCTGTTGACTTCCATCATTGCAGCCAGAGAAAGAAAAGAGAAACCCTCTATCTGACACAAAGCTACAGCCCTCTTGCCTGCCGCCTGTCCAAAACCCCTTTAAAGTCTCCAGCAAGACGGACAAGGACTCTGAGTGGAGAAGGATGCAGAGTGGTGGAGGTGATGAGAAAAGAACCGAGTTCAAAGACAGCAAGGCAAGTCACAAGACTGAATCAAGAGAGGGCTGTCATAAAGAAAATGTGGAGAGTGTAGATGCAGGAGTGGAAGAAGAGGAGGCAGGGAAGCTAAATTCAGCGGAGTCTTACAGAGGTAAACAACTTCCACCGGGGATGAAGTTAAAGAAGAGAGTTTCAGATGAGGAGAGAGAAAGCATCAAAGCGAACAATGTGGAAAAAATGACCGATACGGTGCAAGACAAGACTAAAGACCAGAAAGCAGAAAAAAAGATTTTTAACTCCAGTGTCAAGGCTGTTCACCCAGAGAAAATAAATCGGACCTCACAGAATTCTCACAATGACTTGTCCCACCAACCAACTAATGGTAAAACCTGTCTGGTGGAACAAACTGACCCTACTGTAAAAAAGAGTATATCTAAATCTGCACCTGCTTCCAGAGGCTCTGATACCACCAGGAACCTTGCATCTAGCAAACCAACACAATCAGAGTCCAGTCAAACCAAAATCCACCAAGATGATGATGATGATGATGATGATGTAGTGGTGGTGTCCGTGAAACCTGCTACTCAGAAAACTCCTCCTGTTACTGCTGTTCAAAAGACACTGACCAACTTTGCTGGATTCCAGCCAAGTTCAAAGATCAAAGTTCAGCAGGAAGTTCCCAAAGGGCTGCACAGCCTGCTCACTGCTCAACTCCAACAGAAAAAGGTGAGTGACTTTGAAACAGATGATTGGCTGTTTGGACAAATTTTGAAAGCCCTAATAGATGATAGCTGATAGCTGGACAAATACTGTTTTATTGAGGCTAATACCAATATTATATTGTGTGGCATTATGCTCAATATACAATACGTTGTGATGTATTGCTGAACATCGTCTTTGACTCTGTAGACAGGGAGACAGTCTCAGTCTCTCAATCACGTAGAAAAATGTAGAATAAGAGATACTGATTTATTATTAGAACACTTTCAGTACTCTTCAGTTTTTAGTACTACAGACCACAACAGCAAAAAATATAGGACAACATTTGAGTTTGTGAACTTGATTCTTTGACTTTTAAATGAATGAAACGAAGGTTCTTATTAGGGTTATGTTTTCTATGTATCCATTTTTGTGCGGCATTTTAGACCAGGAAGACAGGAAAGAGGGAGAGAGAGGGGGAAATGACACGCAGCAAAGGTCCGTGGGTTGGAATTGAACACACGGCTGCGGCAAGGACTAAGCCTCTGCCTCTGTATCCATTTTTAATCTGTCTGTCCTCTCCCCCACTTTTTTCCCTCCTGTTAAGGCGACTCTGTCTGTGGTGAATGTGGCAGCTCTGCCAGATAAAGGAGAAAGGTTGAGGACTCAGGTGAAAGAGTTGGAGGACGCGTTGGAGTCTCTGAGCCTCACTGCTGCTTCTCAGCCTGGTAACTCACTCACTGTACAGTAGGAATAATATATTGACAGTGCCACTCCATTCTACTGCTGTTGAGATGAATGCGTTAATTGTAACTACAAAGCTTAAGTTTCTGAGTTTACTGTACCTTGCGTACAATGAAATTATAAATAATAGCTAAAAGTACAAGAAGAACAAATTGCAAGAGAAAACAAAAAGATCTCTATTATAAATATGGTGGAGCAGTTGAACTTGCATTAATATCAGTTCCTGACCAATTCAACTGAAATCTACCAATCGCTTTCAGAGTCCCAGGGTGAACGTGACCGCAGTGATGCTAGTCTGGGTAGCAGCCAGGTTAACCCGTTCAGCCGGCAGGGCGGCACCATCCTGCTCCCTGCCCTGCCAGCCCCCGGCCCCTCCCAACACCAGGCCTCCGGCAGCTCCCTGGGGCTTCAGCTGAGCCAGGGATACACCCAGATGTATGGAGGTAGGCTGAACAGGTGGAAGACATTTCTGTTAGTTTTTAGGATTTCTGTCAGGCCATATCAGTTTTATTTGAAGCATTACAACTTAGCTAGCTAGCTTGTGGCAAGAGATGGATATCAATCCTCTCCAACATTTGACGTAATTTGCATTTCTCATTTCACCTATTTACCAATTATTTTTCTCCGGATGGAATATTTACTTTCACTGCTTTAATTCATCACTCATGCAAACACCCTAACTCTCAGTCCTCTATGATTCCAGCAAACCCACAGGTGGCAGGTGGCCTTTATGGTGGCAGGATGACTCACGACCGTCTGCTGGCGGTGAAAAATGCCACCTGCGAGGCCATTGACCATCTCCACAAATCCCTGGAGTCCTGCCCCGACGCTGAGGCCGAGGTTCCAGACCCAAAGGGCATCAAGGTTACACGCTGCTTCAGTTTTTCCATCATATAATCGGAATATCTGACGCCACTAATGCAAATTTGACAAAGCTTCAGAAAATGTTGTGTTTATTGTTGCATTCTGATGTTTTAGAATATAAAATGTTTCACAAAGTATGTGGACACACACATGGATCCCATGTTAGTGTATTTGCTATTTTTAGAAAGAAGTTCTTAAACTATTGCTTAAAACCTACTTGGCAATTGGCTACTATAACAGAGCCTCTATGTCCTGTTTGGATTGGTCAATTACATTACTCTAATAATAATATTTTCCTTTTGTGATTGGTTGGTCAGGTGTCGCTCCTGGCCCATCAGAGGAGAGCTTTGGCCTGGCTGCTCTGGAGAGAAACCCAGAATCCCTGTGGAGGAATTCTGGGTATGTTCACCGTTATTATTATTATTATTATTATTATTAAAAAAGAGATTACAATAAAGACTGATAAGAAGTCTTGATGAAAGATGTGAGATGGTAGAATAATCCAGGAGTGAAAATAGCTCGGTGAGATGTGTTCATTCTCAAAACCTTTGTGGAACACAGACAATACAGCTGCAAAGTGACAGTGTTTCTCCCCTCTCTCAAAAACAAATTAAATCAAGCAGTTTTGTGTGAGAAATTTGTTTCTGAAAAAGTTTTGCACCTGCTCTATCAACTGAGCTAACCCGGCCACAAAAATAAGTAATTTTTTCAGAACGTGAGAAACCATTTACCTCCACTGAACAGAGAACTTCTTCACAAAGAGAAGCTTCAAGTCAATAATGTTTTGTCTAGGGGTAGATTAGGGACGTTTTTTTGGCAGTTTGCAGATTATGTCTATCAGCATTTTATTTGCCTGATAACCGATAAAGGTAATAATTAAAACGTTTGCTACTTTGGCTCCGCCACAGCTCTCTGTCGGTCCCTCTGCTTCGGTTTCACTCACCACTGGTCTGACCTAATGTCCCGCCCACACCACAACATCTGTTACTGTGTATTATGTTGAAAGTTTCTAATGTATTAAATAATTGCTTAAAGCATTTAAACGATGAGTTTTTAACATTCCAAAATCTTAATTTTCACTGTAAAAGCATATCGGTTCAAAATATCCGTTATAGGTTTTATTAACTACTAATAATTGGTGTCGATATCGGCCTTGGAAAAAAAACAGTATCGGTCGATCTCTAGTTGTGTCTTCATCATTTCTTCTTCTTGTTCTTCCCGCTCTTTTTGGGTTCAGCGGATGACATGGGTCTGGGGAAAACCCTGACCATGATTGCTCTCATACTGGCCAAGAAGATCAAAGCAAAAGAGGAAGCTGAGAAGAAGGAAGAGAAGAAGCCAGAGAGCTGGGTCTCCAAAACTGGTAACTAAAACCTTTTCTTACTCTTTTCAGGAGGTATGATAGAATACAGCAATGCCATCATACTGTCCATGCAATTCATATTTAAATTAGATAATACTCTCAATTTGAGTCTGAATTCAGATATGAAATCTTAGGTTTTAGTATTAAGAACTAAGCTAGTTTTGATTAGTTTGTTTGTTAATCATCCAGACTCCAGCCTTGTGGTTTCTAAGGGCACTCTGATCATCTGTCCGGCCTCGCTGGTCCACCACTGGAAGAGGGAGATTGACAGACATGTCAAGACAGGCAAGCTGACTGTGTACCTGTACCACGGCCCCAACCGCGAGAAAAGTGCCAAACTGTGAGGAAACCATGCACATGTTCTCTGTCTCTATCACCCGGTTTTCTTTGTTCTCAGCCAAGATCAAATGAAAGTTTCTTTTGTTATAGTTTTGTATTGGCTTCATTTACCTTTATGCTTACAAGTACAAATTAAAGGGTCACTGTAAAGAGGCCAGAAAAAGACACGTCAGGAACACAATTACATTGCACACATTGGTACATTGTTGACTTGTTGACAAAGACCATTTCCAGTTTGTTTTCTGACAATGCTTTTTACTATTTATTTTGTGTCATCTTTTTCTTGATTTTTGTCTGGGTGGGTGGTGATGACAGAAGGGCGGGGATTTGTTCATGTTGCGAGTTGTTTTGTTGAAATGTAAAAATGGAAATTTGACATCAACTTTGGGACACACACAGTCAAACTGAAAGTGTTCTCCGTCCGTCTCTCAGGCTAGCAGATTATGATGTGGTGGTGACCACATACAGTTTGGTCTCTAAGGAGATCCCAGTCCAGAAGGAGGACGCTGAGAAACCCAGCAAAGATGCTGATGATGTGGTGAGTAGTGTATATGACGTAAAGCAACAGTTCTGACTTCAACATTCATCCGCTTCAATGCTGTAAGATGTAAATACGGACATAGTTTCATTAAAGACGCTGGCAGCTGACATTTGATTCCATGTGTTCAATCATCTTTGGCACCAAACCTAACAAACGACTCACACTTCACGTCACGTTGTTTTCCTCAGTCTTTACGCTCAGCTCCTCTTCTGCGAGTGACCTGGACCCGGGTGGTTCTGGACGAAGCCCACAACATCAAAAACCCAAAAGTGCAGACCTCCATGGCTGTCTGTCAGCTGAGGGCTCGTGCCCGCTGGGCTGTGACTGGTACCCCCATCCAGAACAACCTGCTGGACATGTACTCACTGCTCAAGTAAGACAAATCACAGTGAATACAAGAGTTTTTAAAAATCCTACCTGGTAGAAATGCTTTCTTTCTTTTGTCTATTTCATAGACATGTGGGGTTCTCAACGGAAGGCACTATTTCCAGTGAATTTAGTAGTGTAAAGCTTTTTTTATTTACTTTTTTAAAGTATGTTAAAGAAGGTTTAAATATGTACAGGAAGTTTTTGTGACCACTGTTTGTATAGCAAATTTTGTTCATGTAAAATGCACTGTACATCAAAGTAGACTGGCAAAAATGAAAACAGAAAATATAAAAGTATAAAATAAACTATGCAAGCATGTTAAAGCTACACTAAACGAAGCAAATAATACATGTTCATGTGATTGTTTTTCATCAGAAAAAATACGTTTTTTCCTCACAGTTAAGGAGTTATGGATGAAAAGTGCTGTAGAAATGGCCACAAGGTGGCGCTATAGATTTACCTCAAATTCCATAGAAATCTCAGACACACAATTAACATACAGGAACAAAATCAGCACCTTGGCGGAGGTAACACAATTATCACTTGAAGAAAGAAAAGGCTCAACTTGAAAGCTATTTATTCATCAACTGGCACTATGAGCAGCCTTTGTCAACATGTTCTCACATTGCACCAAGGAATGCTGATGAGTGAAATGATGATGCTTTCCACTAATTTTGCACTGAAACTGAACTGTTTTTGAAACTGCTAACTTAAATTAATTTTCACTGCAGTCACTATGGTGGATCTTTATTCCTTTTATGTCTTCTTCTGTCTTTCAGGTTTCTGCGTTGTTCTCCGTTTGATGAGTACAAACTGTGGAAAGCTCAGGTGGACAACGGCTCTAACCGAGGTAGAGAGAGACTCAACATCCTGACGAGGACTCTGCTGCTCCGACGAACCAAAGACCAGAAGGACTCCACAGGGAAACCACTGGTAGGGACAGACGCACGCCTTGGACTTCTTTCCTTCTAGCAACATTACATTGTGGACACTCATTATGAAGGCCACAACCTTTTATCATTTATTTTGTTCAGACAAACAAATACGACTCTCTGGAAGCTACAACTGAGGTGTTGATTGATTAAAACATCAACACACTCTTGATCCTGGCTGAAGCGAAATGTTAAATGTTTCAGGTGTCTCTTCCTGATCGGACCTGCGAGGTGCATCAACTCAAACTGTCCCAGGACGAACAGGCTGTGTATGATGTGGTCTTTGCCCAATCAAGGTAACAAAACAACTTATTTTTTTTTATTTAACAAAAGATGTATGCAAAAACTTCTTCCATATGCTTTTTTTTTTTTTTTCTTTTACACTGTATTCACTTTTTTGCGGAAGAACATGATAGGAAGGAAAGAAGCTATTGCCACCCACCAGTTCCTTGTTTAATAAATATTGTAGCGATAACTCGCAATTTGGGTCTTAATTGTTACTTACTTACTCTCTGACTACCATCAATGAGGTCTTAATGTGTAACTGCATAGAAAAGAGATGGGAATCTGCTAAGTCTGCCTGGATGCAGTAGATATATCAATAAAAAACATCAGTTGACACTAGAATGATGATTTGCTCTTCATCTGCAGATCTACTCTGCAGAACTACCTGAAGAGACATGAAGGAAATGATGTGAAAAAGGGAAATGCTTCCAGTTCCAATCCCTTTGACAAAGGTGAGATATCAGATGCTTGTTTTATTGTTTATCGGGTGGCTTGGGTTCAATCCCAGGCTCCTCCGGCCACATGTCAGTGTCCCTGAGCCAGACTCTGAACCGCAAGTTGCTCCCCGGATGCTGTGTACAGTATATAAGCTGTCCACTGCTCCTTATTACGATGGGTTAAACTGCAGAAATAAAAATCTTCCTACATTGTACTCTGTGGATGTAACAATTAAGAATAAAGTTAGTTTGTTTTTGTGTGTTTATTTGTTTTTCACAGGCACAGTGTGTCCAATTGTCAGTAGGATTATGAGACCGAGGTTATACTTTTTGAAATGTTGCTGTGTGAAAACGGCGGAGTATATATCATTTGCCCCAAAAAATATGCACTCAGAAAATAAAATGTATACAAGTGTCAATTGTTAAAGAAAAAAAATGAATATAAGTGAGAATTTTCCATTGGGAGGGGGTGAATCAAACTTGATTAGAAATCAGTGTTGCTATTAAAAATGTTGGTGTATCAAAAGTGTGTGTGTCTTCCCTCCCCAGTGGCCCAAGAGTTTGGTTTGTCCCAGGCTGACCCTGCTGTGTCGAGTTCCCAGCAGCCCCAACAGGCGTCCAGCACCGTCCACATCCTGTCCCTGCTGCTGCGCCTCCGACAGTGCTGCTGTCACCTGTCGCTTCTTAAGAAGGTGCCAAGGCGTACCAGTTTTGTATCAAAATCAAAAAAGCTTACAAACATAAATACACGCACAAAATAACTGCATAGTATACACAGGCATTCGTTTCCGTCTTTCTCTCACCCCCTCCCCCTCTCTGCTCAGACTCTTGACACGTCGGAGCTGCAGGGTGATGGCATCGTCTTGTCTCTGGAGGAGCAGCTCAATGCTCTGTCACTCACCTCCAGCCCCTCCGCATCGGGCACTCCCACCAACGACACCGTGGCCCTTAATGGCACACGCTTCTCCTCACAGCTCTTTGAGGACACCAGTGAGAGCACCAAGGTGGGCAGTTGTTGTGCACAGGATCCTAACTTCAAATGTATCCCCCCGAATGTGAGAATGGGTCCTGCAGGCTGCTTGATATCTGCTGTATTAAGACTACTCTCTCTGTTAAGAATATGACCATTGTTTTGTAAATCAGAGGCCATCATGAGCAACAAAAAGAAGAACTTTTTGTATCAGAATTTTTTTAGTGGTCTCCGTTGAGTGAAAGGTCACAGATAATTTCAGTTTTAGCCCTTTTCTTCCCACTATACCATTTTGAAAAGTCTAGAGTAACTGCAACCACATGCAGGTCTTTTGACAAAAGTTCAGCTGTTACTGTTGATGGAGATATGACCATGTCTTCAATGTCTACATTTATAAGTCGTCTTTTTTTAAAAGCCCTGGGAAAATATACATGCCTGGTGAGAAACCTTTGTTGTGTCACATCCTGTCCTATCAAACATGGAATAACAGTCCATGTTTATTAGTACCAAAACACTAATTTTCCTGTATCACTTGTGTTGTTTCATCAAATAAACTAATTCTGCTACCTTGATTTTCCAGATTGCTGCTATTGTCTCTGAGCTGAAGGCAATCAGACAGAAGAGTAGTGATCAGAAAAGGTAAATCATTAAAGTCTCACAATCACCCCAGACACAGTTTTTCATCCAGGTATATTCTAAATTGGCTTCAGTTTGAGTTATGTTTTATTCTTTCAGCAAAAATTCAACAAACACTTTTGGCAAGCCAGAAGAACATAATTGGCAAATGAAGCTTTCAGCTGTGTCACACAATCTTGTATATATGATCTTTGAAAGGACTATACATAAAACTGACCTGTAAACTGCTAACACCTGAGAACCTAGAAGAAGAAATAACTGTCACAGTCATACAGTATGTGTAATGCACACTGTATCTCCTTTCTGGTCATTTTAGCGTGATCGTGTCCCAGTGGACCAGCATGCTCAAAATCGTAGCAGTTCATCTGCAGAGGATGGGCCTGAGTCACGCTGTTATCGACGGGACTGTCAACCCCAAACGCCGCATGGACCTGGTGGAAGAATTTAACACTAACTCTGACGGACCACAGGTAAATCTCACCTGAAACTTGACCTGAACCTTTTACTACTTTTACATTAATCAAAAAGTATTTTCACACAGATATGAACACTAGATAACAATTAAACCTTTGACAAAGTTCTAATTTTCTGTTGCTGTTCAAGGTTTGTATACATTTGGAATGTTCATTAACACGAGTATAACACATATAACATAGATATATATATATATATATATATATATATATATATATATATATATATATATATATATATATATATATATATATATATATATATATATATATATATATATATATATATATATATATATATATAGTGTAGAAGATGGTTTCCACACAGCACTGCTCAGAATCAATTTTCAGAACTGGACTTAGACCACTGTAACATTTAACATATGTGAGTAACTGTATATAAATGTATGGATTTATATTTCTGTTTTTCTGTCAAAGGTGATGCTGGTGTCTCTTTGTGCTGGAGGGGTTGGACTCAATCTCATCGGGGGCAATCACCTCTTTCTTATTGACATGCACTGGTGAGACATACACTGAGGCATAAGAAACCAAGAGTAAAATTGCTAGTGTATGCTTTATCTAACCAGTTGTATATACATTGTCTTTTGTCTAAATTATTGTTGTTTCTTATTCCTCTAATGCTTTTGTTCTTTCCGTACCTTTACCTCTTGTTGTTGCTTTTTATCTGACCTTCAACTGAACTTTACTTGAACAATGTTCTATAAATAAAAAAATATATTTTTAGTTGACCCTTTAAGCTGGTTTTAGGTCTTTCAGTTAAACTGAAATTTGAGCTCCTTCCAATGCTTACTCTTCAACTGACACACCACAGACAACCCCTTTAAGTGCTTTAATTACAACCTTTATTCCCATAGAACATCTTACAAGCAAAACATTAACATTTAAAGCTTTAGTGCGTAACACTTTGATATTAATGAACATCCATGGCTATGTTCAGAAGATTGTGTCGTCGGGCAACTTTCACGCGCAGAAACTCAAGTGAATATAATTACCTCTCCTGAAGAGTCCATCGTATCCTCCTTGGCTACTAGCAACTGCGTGGAGGAGGGGTGGGGGCTGTGCACAATCATGGAAGGCTTGTATCATGTGGACGTGCCGGCAGTTTTGTTGTCATTACTTAGAATTCCTCATGGGGGAGACAGAAACTATGCACTATAGCTTTAAGACATTATAAACTTTTTGCAGTGTAGGTAAAGTAAGCACACTTAAACCTTTTATATTTATTTTAATTTATTCAAGTGTTATTCATTTATTTTATAATATTGGTCTCGTTTATTTTGTATTATTTAATATGGTAAAATACACTTCTTTAAGAATTGAAATAGTCCCTCTCACAAACATGCTCACACAAGTAAGACGAAAAGAGGTAATATCAGTTGGTGCTGTTTTGCAGTATTTGGTCATCACAAACATGAATGTGTAATGCTACTAATGACATGTTCAGTATAAGAATGGTTGAGTTTTTAAACCTCTGACCCCTGAATACTCTGACAGGAACCCAGCCTTGGAGGATCAGGCCTGTGACCGAATCTACAGAGTTGGACAAAGTAAAGATGTCACCATCCATAGGTAACGAATCAGCAGAACATTCAATATGTGTGTTTGGATATTATTGTTTACTATTATATCATTTTGCAAAATGGCAGTATCATCTAAGGCAAGCTCTAATGTGACAGAATAGAACACCAAAATACAATTAAAGTTGCATGTCATGTAGGCAGGAGCGAAAACAACATACCCAAATTTCGTTGGTTTATTCTGAGTGAAATGGTTCATGGACGGCTACTAATTGAATCTTTCTAATTATTACATTTTACTGAAGGCTGTGGTGTGCCTTGTTTGTCATTAGCGTATTATAATTTGGTGTATGTGTTTTAATAAATAGTTTTGTGTTTGTTTCTAGGTTTGTGTGTGATGGCACAGTGGAGGACAAGATCTCCACACTGCAGGCGAAGAAGAAAGAGCTGGCCCAGAATGTGCTGTCAGGAACGGGAAGCACCTTCTCCAAGCTCTCCTTGGCTGATCTCAGAATCATTTTTGGTGTCTGAGATGGGAAAAAACTGAGGACGCCGTGCCACACTTTCAACCTAATAGCTATACCACCAGACAACTGTTCATACATACAGTATATTTAAAGTTTAGGGCATAAGTCTGAAAAATCTTGAAATAACCTAATAAGACCTGCATCCTCTCTTATCTTAATCTATAATGGTGTTTTAAGCTGCATCCTAACTGCTTTACAAGTTATTAGACTTAATTTGCCTAAACATTTTATTTTAAGGTTTCCTTTTCCTTAACTGTTAGTCCCTAATTTCAGAACTGCTATTGACATCTCCTTACTTGTAACATCGTCTTACGTGCTGCTTTAATGGATTTATTATAACAGTATTTCAGTTGGTATTGAATAGATGCTTCAATGCAAAACTAGTTACTTGATGACCATCACTTTGTCTTATTTTATTCATTTTAAGAGGCACATTAAGCTGTAGAAGAGAAGAGGAAGTCTTGAGTATCTTAATTATTTTTTTCTTTTCCTGTTTATCAGTTGGGGAAGCCACTTCGTCCTACAGCCACTGCTGTGGAGGTAACACTAAACCACAGATTAGAGCTTTCGATTTGAACATTTTAAGATTAATCAACCAAGTAAGTTTCCTGAGACCACAGCTACAACTGCAGATACTGTAACATACAAGTTAAAAACAAATTCCTCAACTTGAAACATGTTTATACAACTGAAATCATCATGCAACTGCTGTATACGCAGCTACAAATGTATGTATTGCTGGCCTGAGTGCAAAAGCCATAGCTGACATAAAGGTGAGGAGCTCTTGTACTTGTGGCCTTTTGGTCCAGTATGATTCTCTACAGCACTTTTTTGTTTATGGCATATGCCACAGATGTATATGTTTCCAAGTTGTTATTTTATGTTTATCCACAGGGACAAAGTTATTTTAAATTTTAGTTGCCGACTCATTGGAGTGAAGCAACTACTACCTTCTATTTGTGTCACCTGTTGGATTTTATGTTTTCAAGCTGTTTTCAAATGGCTTTTTTTTTAAAGTATTGTACATTGTTGTATGTTATGTTAAATGCAGGTGCTTTGAATTATGTAAGATGAAGTGACTGCTCACTGAATAAAGTCCTTTGCATAGTTAACTGAAATTATTTATCAATATACATATATTGTTCCTACTGTACTTTTTAAGATATGTTAGATGTTTTAAAATGTGCATTTCTTGATATTTGATGATATGAAGTTGATCTGAAAATTATTTTAGAAACTGCAGAATGGCAGTATATGATTTAATTTGCTCTGTGGATATAATATATTCAGAATACATCCTGGCCACAAACCGTTTAATTGAATGTCACCTGCTCGTTTTGAGTTAGTTTAATGTGTTTAGACATAACAGAATGTGGGAGATCATAACATACATCCGACTTTTTTTAAATTATAAGTATGTAGTCATGTTTTGTATCAGATTTATCGCTTGACTTCTCGCTTTGACGGTCATGGCCTTCTGCAGTCCACCATGTTTTCATTGGTTATTATGCTTTCTACATTAAAATCCAGAGGGTAGCTTTATGTCCATGCTGCCTTTAGAAACATCGGCATTTTGGGCTTCAACGTCTGAAATAACGACACAGTATCGATAATGGAATCCACATGTCGGAAAAACGTTATTTATTCAAAAACCCATGTAGTCCGACAATCCGTGTATGCAAGAAAATGTCTTTAGGGGCAATTTAAACCCATGAGAGACAAGTGTGGTTAAAACAAATCTGTTTCTTTAAATGATTAGTATCGCGTATTTCTGCATATTTTTTTGTAAAACGATGAATGCTGTGTATCGCAAAGCACGTGTTTGTTTTGAATTTACAAGCTCTAACAAAAACATTGAAATTCAAATAGTTTTAATAAGAAATGCTAGACTGGGGCGGTTAGGTGCATTTGAATGCAGCGTTGTTAACAGCGGGCGGTAGCTGGTCTGCGCTCTGAGCAGAGCTGCAGAGCTAGTGCAGTAAGTAACTACGGCCAGGTACGCTAGCGTCCTGCCTCGGTGAACGCAGTCAACGCGGCCTTTACGAGTGCTGGATTAAAAGTAGCTATATTTTTTATCAACCCCGCAGCCATGGCGGCTGAGGCTGACAGGGTAGAGCCTGCGGATAGCGAGCAAGAAGAGGAAGTCGAAGATGTGTACGAAGTGGAGAGGATCATTGACATGCGGGTGGAAGAGGTACACCTAACGTTAACTAGCTAGCTAGCTAGCCAGCTAGCCTTTCGGCAAACATGGCTGGCATTGCTTTCACTCCACTCTCACGACGCATAGCCTACCAACAACGGTGCCCCGATACTTTCCGATACACAAACGCCTGTCTACAATATATTTCAAGTGTATTTTGATGCATTAAACTGTCTCACTTAGTCAAATGCGATACTCCTTTGTCACTGTTCGTCCATAGATAGCATCATTTTTTTAGCACAACTTCTCCTATGATGTCCGCTCGCCTCTTTGCTGCTGGGGCCAAGGACGGACGCCTTGCAAGCTTGCAATTGTTCTCATTATATGTGGTCTTGCCCAGCAACATAGGTAGATAAAACTAAATGCTGGGAATAGTGCTAGTGTCATTGTGCATAATACAGATTGGATGGTGAGATTTTAGAGCGGTAATGTCAGTTAGCGTAATTCCCGTATATTTACCAACGCCTGCTAACGTTACGTTACCATCGTGGCCGCTGACATGGCAACAACAGACCGACTAACGTGTTTTAACAGAGAAACTCCTCACTGAATAACAATGATAGCTACAATTGATTGTTTTATCTTACTAAGACTAACGAACTGATCCGCTACGTTAAGTTACTTGAATATTTCAGCAGGGCTTCAAGTGACATCACATGATATCGAGCAGCCAGTGGTGGAAGAAGTATTCAGATCTTTTGCGCAAGTAAATGTATCAATGCTACAGTTTAGAAATACTCTGTTACAATTATAAGGCATGCATTCAAACTGTTAGCTAAGTAAAAGTACGAGCATCAAAATATACTAGCTAGATACTCAGTACCTAGCTAACGTTCCAAAGTACCAAAAGTACTCATTGTGCAGAAAATATATTAGTACTATATTTCATCACTTGTTGCAGCTGGTAAAGGTGTAGCTAATCTCAACTACTTTGTATACTGCTGGATTATGAAAAATACACTATTTATTGATTGTTGATTACATGTAGGGTTGGGCGATATGGAGAAAACCAGATATCACGATATTCTTGTCCTAATATCTCGATGTCAATATTGTGGCGATATTATAGGGTTGACAGTTGGTGCTTATAAAAAATATCTTCACAATGAAATTAAAGATAAATAATCTCCAGTAATGTGGATATAATGACTAAGTGGGTAAAGGTAAAAATAACAGAAGAGCTAGAACAGTCTGGTAACTCAGAAAATCACTTTACTGTAATGCAGACTTTAAAACCCGGAAAAGAAAACACTTAAGCCATTTACGATATTACAATTTCCAAAATCTGAGATGATATCTAGTCTCATATCACAATATCAATATAATATCGATATATTGCCCAGCCCTAATTACATATGTTAATGAGATGACTCGGCAAAGTAACTTGCAACTCGTGCTGTCAAATAAATGTAGTTGAGTAAAAAGTACAATATTTGCCTACAGAATGTAGTGGAGTAGAAGTAGAAAGTAAAATACAAGTACCTCAAAATTGCATTTAAAGGTGCTCTAAGTGCTGTGACGCGTTTTTTATGCTACAACATTTTTTGTCACATACAGCAAACATCTCCTCACTATCCGCTAGCTGCCTGTCCCCTGAACACACTGTAAAAAAAAACACGGCCTCTGAAGACAGCCCAGGCTCCACAAACGGCAACAAAAACAATCTGTGCCAACCTGCCCCACGAACCATAACAAAGTCATGAACGCGCGTTGTGGAAGTAGCCTACGTGCTAACGCTGCTGCAGTGATGGCTCAACCAGCTCCTTCTTGTCGATTATTGGCTGGAACTCTGTTTGTTATGGTTCGTTGTGCAGGTTGGTGTGGCTTGTTTTTGTTGCCGTTTGTGGATCCTGGGCTGTCGTTTTTTTTTTTTTTTTTGTTACAGTGTGTTCAGGGGATAGGCAGCTAGCGGATAGTGAGGAGATGTTTGCTGTATGTGACAAAACATGTTGTAGCCTAAAAAACGCATCACTTAGAGCACCTTTAAGTACAGGACCCAAGTTTCAAGTTTCATTCCAGCACTGCTAGTAAACAACCTGGGGCATGCATGAGTATGTTACAACATGCACTTAACTAATATTTAATAGCTTTAGACATCCTGCTGAGTAACTGTAGTTCCTGCAGGTCCTGAACGTTAAAAAAAATAACCAATTTTAAGTAACTAACATTAATAATTTACTTCAACTCTTGATTTTGGTAACCAAGACTTCCAAAAATGTGAGCGTTGTATCTCACACAAATAAGTGCATCACAGTGTGACACACTGATGACATTGTAGTGGTGAACAGAACAAAAGTATGAGTTCAATTTTATAATTCTACTAGGAATAAAATGTTTGTGTTGTGGTTCTGATTGAACACCTTCAAATCTTATATTGACCCTATATCAACATATTATTTATAATCAGAATAAAATCAGACTATAGATTAAATGTTTCAGCTCTGTTTTTGTTTGTTGGTGATTATACTGGTAATTGCTTCTTTTGAACAGTTTATTACTATTATCTCTTCACATATTACAAAGTCATGCTTTTTACACTTGCATACTTACTTGCCCTTCCTGTGAGTGATACTGGAGGCATGGCTTTTGTTTTTATGAGTGGAGGTGGGATTTTTACCTTGAGTGCCTTTGCATTCACTGTGTTTAGGCTACATTAGTTTAGGTTATCAGATGCTCCCCCAATCTTTTGACACTTGTTGATTTATGATTAGAGGATTATAATAAACTGAGTTAACGAAGATGATTTATGCTGGAGAAACATTATTTATCATTGCGCTTAGCTGGATTTCAAAAAACTTTTTAAGACTGCTCATTTGCATAACAAAGACACAGGAATAAGCAAAGCAAAAAACTTGGCAAAAAGGACAGATCACTACTCAAAGTTTTGAGATGTTGTACCCAACTGAACACAAGTGTATTGATCTAACTGTCAAAAGTAAAAAAAGTGTCAAAAGTTTCCACGACACATAAAACGCAGTATCACAGTGGCAAAAAAAAAATCTCCAGCTGCAGAGCTATCCTCGCTGCATAATCTGTCAGATAAAGAAATCTATATCTATCTCTGAAGCTAGGAGCAGCGGCAGCTAGAGATGCACCAATTACAACTTTCTAGGCCGATTCCGATTTTCTTTGCGTTAGGCGAGCCGATACCGATTTTAGCCGATTTCATTTTTTCTAACCACTTCACAGCACACACAAATAATCTTTTCTTTAATAGAACATTTTGCGCAGAACATTTTTGAACAGATAATGGATCACTATAAAATAGAACTGTATAAATTACTCTTGGTGTGGGAGATTCACACACATTTAAAGTGCAATGTTAGAACCATTTCCTTCTTTTCACATCCAACTAAAAAAAATGTATTTGGGTTTTTGGTGTCGTCCCTCCACTCCCTACTTTTTCCTTGCAGGTGTTGCATATTGCAAACTTGTTATCTTCTGCACACACGCTGAAGAATTTCCAAACAGCTGACATGTTGCAGGTTAATTCACAAGGTTCCCTACATGTGCGAGAATAGCGCGGAAAAGTTGAGAGAAAGGAAAAAGAGACTGTGCTGTCGCGTACTTGTGTGCGTGTGTCCTTGAGAACTGTAACTCTTATATCTTCTGTTGTCCGTTAATTGTAGCATTGACCAGCATGAAATCAGCATATGTCAGACTGACCTGCCGGTCATGAAAACCGGCCAATTCCGGTCACCGGCCGGTGCATCTCTAGTGTTGTCCTGTTTTTATTGCTGCAAACTTTAAGACACATTTGACTGTGAGAAGATAAGGGTTTATCTATTAGTTTGTGTAAAGCAACACTCCCCTTTAAATCCGTGAAAGGGGAGAAACATAGTTTGACTTAATTACCTTGACTTTGGGTCATTTGTAAACCCAAGCATCAGGAATCTAACTTTTTCCCTTGTGTGAAAATAATGTCCAGACTAAAAGACAGATTTAGACCAAGTAAGTCACACTCAGTGACTACAATACAATAAAAGTCATGTTGTTGTTTTATTTTCAGAATTTAATCTTGTAAACTCTGCTTTTTAGGCTTCATAAAGCTTTTAGTGTTTTTCTTGCTCTCTTGTAAAATAGATAATTATTATGAAACAACAAATGAATGAAGAAAAGAAAAATATCCGCTTCCAAATACTCTAATAATTCATTTTATCTAGTCTGTCAGCCATGTTTGCATGCGAGTAGTCATCATCCGATCCTGTTGGCTGGTGAAACAGTCAGCAGTTACAGTCGGACTACCAGCCAACGTGTCAGGTTGGTATGGAGGTAATGCTCGAGCTTCATATCTTCTCTCTGTTTTCAGGGTGAAGTGCTCTACAGAGTCCGTTGGAAGAATTACTGCTCGGATGATGACACTTGGGAGCCAGAGGCCCATTTAGAAGACTGTCGCGAGGTCCTCTTAGCTTTTAAGAAGTCCATGGCTGAGGTCAAGGCCAAGAAAGAGGCAGAAGCCAAGAAGATTGTGGTAAGTCTAAGTGCCAGTCAGGTATACAGAATACTACTGATACTGTTTTGACCAAAATAATAATACTGATGTAGGTACCGCATTTTGACTCTTGCTTATTATGACTTGTTGGCGTGATCAACCTGTATTTTGGTTGGTTGCAAAACTCACAGCTTTATTGTCTAGACGTCTATAATCTAAAAATGTGACGTTGTTTGTCCCGTTCTCCTATTAGAAACCGCTGCCTGCAAAGAGTGACGTGTTTGATGCCGACTCCGAGAGTGAAAGTGAGGGCAAAGACCATCCAACTGAGGAGGCCATCAAGAAAAAGAAAAAGACAAAGGTCTGTGAAAAAGAGGAGGAACCACCTCCAAAAGAGAAAAAGAAGAAGAAGAAAGACAGACGGAAGGAGGAGTTCAGGCCTCTACCGGCACCCGAGACAGATGACGAAGAAGAAGAGGAGAAAGCCCCGACTCCCCCCTCTCCTCTCAAGGAGAAGAAGACTGATTCAAAAAAGCGTTTGGTTGACTCTGAAGAGGAGGACGATGAGCCTGTTCCCTCCAAAAAACACAAGAAGGAAAAGGGGAAAGACGGAGGAAAGCATAAGAAAGAAAAGGGAGAGGAGGGTAAGAAAAAGAAAGGGAAGAAGGAAAGGAAGACGGAAACCTCTGAAGACGAGGCCGCTGCACCACTAGAAGACGACCTGAGCTTGTCAGAGTCCCCAATGGACGATGCTGCATCAACGGATACAGCGGCAAAGTCAGCCGAAAAAGCCCGTGTGGACGACAAAGGCAAACAAAAGAAAGGGAAGTGGGAAGTAAAGCTGCAGGGCATTAAGGACCTCATCCATGACAAAAAGAGCAAAAAGCCAGATGCCACCCAGAAAGAAAGCAGCCTCCAGAAACTAAAGAACCTCACCTCTAAAGTCAAAGAGGACGCTGCCCTACACTCAGACTCCAGTGATAGCTCCACCCTACATAAGAAGGCCAAGAGCAAAGGGCAGGAGAGCACGCCAGCACCACCCAAAGTCCCGTCTTCCTCCACATCCTCTTCGTCCTCCTCGTCCTCCGTCACAGCAGCTAGCAGCACCAAGCTGAAGGAGGAGGAGGTGGCTAAAGAGGAGGTACTGGGACAAAAAGATGCCACGGGCTCCACTAATCTGTTTGAAAAGTTCTTGTTGAACTGCGAGGCCAAGGACCGAGCCCCCCGCAGGCCGCCAGTGCATCAGCCTGCCGCAGAGAAGATCAGCAGCAAACCCACAAAGGTCCGGTATTAATGCTGTGTTTCTTCGTCCATCATATGATGTCAAATGTTGGAAATGAAAATAGGACACATGTTGATTTAAGTTGAGAAAAATGCAGAAATCATGTCTTTGGTTGGCCTGGTTGGAGCCCATTTGTCTTCTATGCACACCTGGCTAATGCATTCATGTTTGTATCTGGAAACCTCTGTGTTGAACTGATCCAGATTTGTGTAAGGTAACGTGAGACTACATAACTTTTTAACTAGAAGTGAAGACTTTTTTAGCGTTATACAAAATTTTATCTATATTGTTTTTTTTAAAGGTAAAACTATGTAGCTTTTGGGTATCAAACTATTCAATCATTGACAACATGCTATTTTTTTTTTCTCGGATAAGCAAGGCTTGTGTCAAATGGTGAACCTCTCATTTCCCTTAGCCACAATTCATGTTTGCCCTGTTTTGATGGACCCTGCTGCTCAGTTGTTTACAGTGAATACTACAATTACATTACATGTCATTTAACTGACGCTTTTATCCAAAGCGACTTACAATCTCTGTATATGTCAGAGGTCACACGCCTCTGGAGCAACTAGGGGTTAAGTGTCTTGCTCAGGGACACATTGGTTGATGTTATCGCCATCACCACCCACTACAAGATGTTAACATTGTGTTTTCTTTTTCCAACATTAGCTAATAGGAAAGATTGAGAAGATCGCCAAGACAACCAAAGAGTCTCCAGCTCAGAAACCAGAAACTGAGAAGATGGAGAAGACCAAGCAATCAGATGGTATGCATGACACACAAGCACAGACAAATCGCATAAAAAAAAAAGTTCCATAGTAACATCAACCTAAACTGACTTCACATAAAAGGCCAACCTAACACCAGGTAAAAACGGAGTCTAAGTGCGATTTGACTTTTTATAGCAACAAGAAAATAATGTTTTCACCCTGAATATATGAATATTGTTTATGACTGTTCACTCATAAGGAGATGACCGTACAAGATGTTCTTGTCAACAATGTTTTGTTAAAGGCTGTCTTTTTCACTCCCAAGAAATATGACAACTTGTCTCCTCCCCCCTTTAGTCTCCAGACCCGGCCAGAGTTACGGCTTCAGCCTGGACAGTGACGAGAGGGAGGCAGAAGAGTCTACGGCAATGCAGAAGCCGGGAGAGGATTCCCGGGAGAGGAAGGAGAGGAAGGAGAGGCCAGAGGAGGCGCAGCGGCCCGGCTGGGAGAGGAAGACCCCAACAGAGGACAGGAGGAAGAGGAGAGAGGACAGTGAGCCCAGACTCTTCATGGCATGTGATGACGGTCATGACACCCAGGACCCACCAGAGGGCGCTGACAAAGCTGGTATGTTTCTGATTGGCCACTGAGCAAATGCTGAACTTTGATGCTTCCAAATATCAAGCTGTTTAACCTCGGATTTTATAGCTCACATGGAAGAGCATGCGCCCCACGTACAAAGACAAAGACCTTGTGGCAGCAGCTGCAGGTTCAACTCCGACCTGCAGCCCTTTGCTGCATGTCCTTCCCTCTATCTCTTTTTTGACATCTACAACAATAAATGACTACAACTACTACTGTTTTACTACAACAAACACTGACTGAGGTTTAAAACACGTATGAGCAATATCTTTGAATTGCTGTATGCAAGGTTTCAGCCTGCCAACTAAATAAAGCGTCTTTCTCGGCAATCGGTGTTTTACAGACAAAGGCCAAGCCACTTTGAGTCTAGGAATGGACCTCAACCTGGACTGGATGACTCTGGACGACTTCCAGAAACATCTGAACGGGGAAGATGAGATCCTGTCAGGTCCACCGTTATCACCCAGTGAGTATTTTTATTCCAATGTGTGTGCAGTAGAATACTGGAACAGAACACGTTCGGCTTCTTGCCTGCTTTTTTGTCAATTAATCAAAAAAAATATGTAGGCTCTGCTACGCTATTAAGCGATTGCTCTGACTAAAGAAAACTTTTCAAACACCGGATGTGTTGCACTGCAGAACAGTCAATACATGATGATAAATGGCGCCCCTCCATGCCACCAGTGTTTTTTTTTTCTTTGTTTTGTTTTTTAATATATTTTGTCTAGTATGTTTTTGTTGTGAAATCTACATGGTATACTTTCTTTAAACTATACCTTGTCTCTGTCAGGTGAGTTGCGGGATGCTGTGAAAAGTGGAGATTACATGGCTGTAAAATTGGCACTTAATTCCAAAGAGGACTACAATTTGGACCAAGAGGTATGTGCATTTTATAAAACCATTTACCTAGAGCTGGGCAATATATCGGTATTATATCGATATCATGATATGAGACTACATATCGTCTTAAGTTTTGGATATCGTAATATGGCATAAGTGTTGTCTTTTCCTGGTTTTAAAGGCTGCATTACAGTAACCTTTACCCACTTAGTCATTATATCCACATTACTGATTATTATTTATCACTGTGTAAGTATTTTGTGAAAGCACCAATAGTCAACACTACCATATCGTTGCAGTATCGATATCGAGGTATTTGGTCAAAAATATCGTGATATTTGATTTTCTCCATATCGCCCAGTCTTACATTCACCCAAACTATTATTATTTTTATCTGCAGACTAGCTAATGCCTTATTTTGTTCCATAGCATTTTTGATTAACATACAGTATAGCTCAAGGCTTCTTGATTCAAGATTCAAAGTCCTTTATTAATCCCACAATAGGGAAATTCCCACTGTTGCCGCAGCAAGGGAGAAGAGGAAATGTAGAAGACACAGATTAACACACAGTAATTAAATAGAATACATATTAAAATAGAGCCTTCAATTCCAAGACAAAAGCACATTTTACAAATTTTAGAACTTGCGCCTTGGTTGCCCTGCGTGCGTGCGTGCGTGCGTGTGTGTGTGTGTGTTGTGTGATGTGTGTAACTAATGTGGTTAAATACTTGCTCAACCAGGTCCTATGCTTTACAAATTCATGAACTGACATTAAAATGTCCCATTACACAGCTTTGTTGAATGCTCGATTCTCCTGGACTTCACTTCACGTGAACAGGCACAGGAACGCGGTTGTTGCTCTCGGCCAAGTGTTTAACTTGTGTGTAGTAGTTTATCGGCGTCTAGAAGAGATTAATGATGAAGGCATGATCGGGGCATCACTAATGAAAACTATATTTTTTAAAAAACTTTCTTTTCACTCTAAGTCTTGTTTGCTGTACAGGTCATTTATGAACATCAGATGAAAAATTACAGTTTCAGAAACATTTCAAAGTTACATATAGTTGCCGGTTTAGCTCAGTTGGTAGAGCAGACACCCATGTATAGAGGTTTACTCCTCGACGCAGCAGCCGCGGGTTCAACTCTGACCTGCGGCCCTTTGCTGCATGTCATTCCCCATCTCTCTCCCCTTTCATGTCTTCATCTGTCCTGTGAAAATAAAGGCCTTAAAATGCCCAAAAAAAATAATCTTAAAAAAAAGTTACATATAGTTACTTTTAAATAAATATTTTGTCAAATCATGGATTTCTTTAGTAAGTAGCCGTGTAATAAGTGGGATAATGTTGAGCTTTGCGTCAAGGTCCTGCATTACCCTGTTGGAGGTTTAATTCGTGACAATGACCCGCTCACTCTATGTTATCCCTTATACTTCATTCTGTGGAACGAGAAGCAACATTGTATAGAATATTTGAGAAGCATTTCACATAAACAACGGTTGTCCAGCAATTGTTTTAGTCCCACGTAGAATATCTCTACGCAAGTCTTTTTTTATTTTTTATTTTTTTTTAGCTGTTTTGAGCACAAATTTTAAACATCTTACGTGGTATTTGTTATGACACATAACCGATGCATGTAGACATTTGTCTGTCTCAGATACAATCATCTGCAATTTGACTGCATTCAATTTTAGACTTATGGAACCTCTTATGTCAGGAAACTGTGTAATAAATGTTCAAGTTACACAATAGTATCATTAGGAATGGAAGATACTGAACTGTAAACATGCCTGACTAAAGCTACATGATGTGGCATAGATAATTTCATTCCATCACATTCAAAGGATCTTAATAATTAACCAATACAGCGCTGTTAGATGAAAAAAAATGTTTCTTCAAAACTGTGCACCAAGGAATCTGTCTCTTCAAGTTCTACATCCACAGACTTAACTATTTCACATCTACTAATAATTCAACCCCTCAAGATGTTTTTCACAACTCCAAAGCACCTTTGCTTCTGAAACAAACCCAGGTAAGATTCTGGCCTCAAATACTTTCATTTTTCATGGAAACGAATATATATGATACATGTTAAGTGATGTTGTAATAGTGTAAATATTTTTGTTAATGTAGTCATTTAGTTTGATAGAAACTTCTGTTTGTATTTTATAAAGCAGGAACAATTGTTTGGTAATTGGTAGGTTTTAAAGTTATACCTATAATGTCTTGAAAGTTAAAGGACCATGTTGCTAACTTTTAAACCTGAACTGTATTGTTCTAGAATATGTAAAAAGCTAACGAAAATCTCCACTGACATAAAATGCTCTTTGCTCTAATAACTCGTTGGTGTTAAGAGCTAAAGTTAAGCTAGTTTATCATATCAACCATAACATGGTTTAAAATGGCTCTTTAATGTATGCACTTAAGTAATTTGGACCTAATATTATTCATTCATCGTTATATATTAATCATAATGTGTGCACATTAGAGACTGGTGTCCTCTTTCCTTGCAGTGAACACGCCAATGGAAGAACACATGAAGTAATGGGACAAGATGAACCCTTTGAAGCAGGTACATACTGCATATGCTTTCAGAACATGTTTCATCATCATGATCATAGCACAACATGTGCAGCCAGCATGCTCTAGTAAATAATATGTATTCGGGACTATTTTTCTAATCTTATCATCAATTAATCAATAATTTTACAGCATATATGACCTCTAAATAATATTACTTAAATATTTGTATGTGAATGGCTGAACATCATTGAACTGTTCCCATGTTTTGCATCTGTACCTAGTCACAAGTTTTATAGATTTTACTGGAAAAACGCAGCTATGCTAAGCCAAAAACATTTTGTATATGGCATCAAAAGTAACACAATTATTTGTTTTGATTGCAAGCCATGAATGCAGGTGTAGTATTAGTGCATATTCTGTTTTTCCCATGTAGCATTTCATCCTACACCCCATGACTACATATACTTGCTTAGACATTTACAATGTCAAAACGCTGCTTGATCCAATAAAGCCATTAACTGTTCTCGAATGGGTCACATGTGGTTTTTGTACTGGAGACATGAGAGGTGTCAGGTTTTTTTTTTTTTTTTTTTTTTTATATATCAATGTTGGGCTAAAAAGTGATGTGTGGCCATCACAGTGACTTCTGTTTGAATGAGCTTGGATCTTGGTGGGGCATTGCCAAGGTGCTGATGCGTTAAAAAGCAATTAAAAAAATGTGCAAAGAATTTTGAAAAAGGCGGTAGAAAAAGAAAAGTCATAAGATTTATCACCATCACTTAACCAAAATGAAAACCAAAATTTAGCTTAGCTTTAGCATTTTATATTAGAATGGGTCTGTGTTTTAAGTTCACTCAATCAAATTATTCATGGGGCCTGATTTGGCAATGAGTCTTACATATGCTTGTTCTTTTACAGGCTTGTACTATTGGTGAGACGAGGTCATTTGAAGGAGAGAGGCGCTTGATTGAAGAGAGAAGTTCGAGCAATGCTCTTAGGTTGACTTCTAACCTTGACAGTGCAAGAAATGAAGAGAGTACTCCAAGAGTAAAACACAATATCCCACAAGATCTGGATTGTCCAAAAGATGGCGAAAAAATGCCAAGCTGCCTTGTCAGTATAAACACTGAGCAAGTGACACTGAGGGAAAATGAAAAGGTCCAAACAGGTGGAAAGGACATAACTGAATCCAAAAACGCTGCTTGTGATTCAACTACCAAACAGGAAAGTCAAGGAAAAGAAGGTCAGAAGCAAGCACAGGAAAACGCGATGTCAGACACAAATGGTGGTTTATCAAGTAAAATGAGTTTGGAATTTGATTATTCCAATCTAAACAGAAATGCAGAAGGGATGCTGACAGGGGACAATGACAAAACGGAACAAAAGGGCGTAGCTAACGAGCAAAGGTCCCCTGGGGAAGCAAATGACTCTTGTGATGAGGCAGAGCATGTGATGGCAGGTCAGTCAGATGGTACGGATCAAGTTCTGTCTGAGTCGGGCACAAAGGAGATTCCTAAAAGGCGAGGCAGGAAAACTGTGGAGAACAAACAACCAACACGATCCAGTTCAAGGACCTGTAAGAAAGTGTTTGAAACAATACCTAGCACAGTGGATGATGAGAGAAAAGAGACAGGAAAAAAGCACTTCTGTTTATATTGCAAAATGGCTTTTACCCAACTTGCAAAGCACTTGGAAAAGAAACATGCAGAGGAAATAGATGTTGCCCATGCAATACACTTTCCCAAAGGTTCCAAAGTTAGACAGTCTTTGCTTGACCAAATTCGGAATAAAGGAGATTATGAACATAATTGCCAAGTTCTCAAAAGTGGCGAGGGGGAAATTGTGACCAAGAAACAGGTTAGAAATCCCAGCGTATCGGTTCGTGACTTCCTGCCCTGCCAGCACTGTTTTGCTTTTTATCGGAAAACTGATTTATGGAGACATGAGCGGTCATGTAAGGCCAGAAAAGGAGATCAGAAACCCTCTGACGGGAAAAAGAGAAGCAGAGTCCACAGTGCTGCCTCTCGGCTGCTTCCAATGTCTGAGTTCTTAACTGGAGGCTGTGAGGAAATTATTCACATCATGCATCAAGATGATATCTCGAGGCACATCAGAAATGACCCACTTATTTGTAAATATGGCAACGCGTTGTCTGCTAAGTATGACCATGACAAGTCCCAGTTTGCTTATATTGCACAAAAGATGAGGGAACTGGGTAGATTCGTGGTGGCTGTTAATGAGCTAGACAAGAGCGTGAAGTACTTGCATGAAATATGTCTACCATCCAAATTTGAATTAGCCGTTGAAGGGGCCAAAAAAGCTAGTGGTTTTGACCCCAGTTCCAGTAAGTTTAAAACCTTTTCCCTTGTCACAAAGCTCGGCTACTCTTTGAAACGAGCTGCGGAAATAGCTTTTGGGGAAAGTCGCATGACAGAGGACAGTGAAACTGAAAGTGAAGTGAAAAAGTTCATACAACTTCTTGATACAAAATGGAGTGAGTGTTTTTCTCGCAAAGCTCTTGCAATATCTCTAAGGCATGAGGTGAAGAAAGTGGAAGTAGACAAATCAACAGTGACGGAAGATTTGATAAAACTCCACAAGTTTATCACAGGGGAAGAAGAGGAAGCTAGGAAGGAGTTGAAAGAGAGTCCTAATATGTCAACATGGAAAAAGCTCAGCGAGGCCACTCTGGCAGATGTGTGTCTCTTTAACAGAGGAAGGGTAGGAAATATTGGTAGAATGCTCTTGCAAACGTACACTTGCAAAAAGAGTAGGGGAACATTTGTGCCCTCTGCAGATCAAATAAGGAAAAGCACAAAATTGGAGCTTGACCTTGGTAGCAGTTTCACCAGGTTAGAACTAGAGGGTCAGTATGGGAGGAACATGCTGGTTATGCTAACGGAAAGGATGGTTTTGTCAATCGACTTACTCATTGAAAATCGAGAACAGGCGGGTGTGTCGAAAAAAAACCCATACCTGTTTGCCCGGACTGAAGGTCCATCCTTCATCAGAGGATTGGATTGTTTCCGAAGGTCTGCAGTGGAATGTGGAGTTAAAAACCCAGAAGCACTATTGTCCTCATCATTAAGAGAGCAGATTGCCAGCTGCTGGCAGCTAATGAGCCTCGGTGAAGGCGAAGTGGATCAAGTGGCCAAGCTGTTAGGAAAGAGCAGCGAGGAGTGTTACAGCCTCTCAAAAAATGCATCACAGCTGGAGGAAGTGAGCAAACAACTTCTCAAGATGGATCGAACACTGCCATCAGGTTCATCCAGCACTGCAAGTGATGGTGAGTACCTTTTTTGCTCCTTTTAGATCCTTTTGCATGAATCAACGCTCTGATTACTAAATGTATAGGTAACATTTGACAGAAATCTCCACTCTAAGATCAATTGCTTGCTTGTTCTGGAACTTTGAACTGCATCACCCAGTCTTCATTGGCAGATTCAGTTTTCTCAGTTGTCATGGAACAGTAGATGTTCAAACTTCAGTTTTTCTAATCCCTTTCAGGACTTGACAAAACAGTCTCCACTCAAGGTCTACTTAGTTGTTTGTTCTGGAGCTTTAGACAATATCAAACGGTCTTGGAAACGGCAGCTGATGAAACAAATCTTGCTTTTCCCAAGATCAGGAGTGAACTGTCAAACTCTAACATTAACAGTATTATAATTTTAATTTGAGAGACTACTGCATTCTTATTTCTCTTATATAACCATGATACACTCTTTATCTTTATAGGAACTGTGCAGAAGGCCGCTTTAAAGCGAAGACCTTGGAATGAGAGGGAGCAGGCTGCAGTGAAGCGTTACTTGAGTGAATTTATCACAGGGCTGAAGGTTCCAGGCAAAAAGGAGTGCAATGCTTGCATAGCTGCTGAACCAGATCTTGGTGGAAGATCTTGGACGGATGTCAAAAACTATGTACACAATACTCTACAGACAATAAGGAGGAGAAATATCCAGCATCCGTCTGAAGGAAATGTGAGTCCAATGCATCCAAAAGCTGGAGTGGAAACCACAGACAAAGATTTGGAAGACTCAAACATCGTTTGTAGTCTGACAACAGTGCATCCAGATCACCTGAGTGAAAGTTCACATTGTTGTATGACAATGGCTCCAACCAACTTCCCCCAAGAGATCACTTCAACTTATGCATCCTTGTGTTCTGCTAGTGCAAACATGATCCATACAGGTCAACCGTTGATTTCTACTTTCACACCATTGAATGCTACGGATACACAAGTGGTTCCTACATTTACTCCACACAACACTACAAATGCACTAATGCCTCCTCCTTACACATCAGAGAACAACATCATTATGCCATTGTCTCCTTCTTATACACAGAATGCCACAATTATGCCACCATCTTCTGTGTATATACCCCAGGACACTACAGGTTCAACAATGATTCCTAATTTTGCCACCTTTACTGCTCCAAGCACCTCAATGGTTCCTACATTCACAAGTGCTACAAGTGCACCAATGGTCCCTGAATTCTCAACACTAAATGACAGAAGTAGGCCTATAATTTCTTCATTCACACCTCTGAACCATTCAAGTGCACCAGATTACCCCACAGGCCCTTCACCATGTAGGGCCCCTACAACTGCACAGGTTGTCCCAACAATCCATAGACCCAGTGTGCTTGACAGAACACCTCTTGTACAGGAAACTATGTCTGCTGCAGGAAAAGGAGTTACTCCAGCTGTCAAGCCTCAAAAGAGAAACAAGAGGTTGTGGAGTGAGGAGGAACAGGCTGCGGTGAGGCGTCAGTTTGGAGACTTCTGTAAACTGGTCAAAGTGCCAGGCAAAAAGGATTGTGATGCATGTTTAGCTGCTGAACCTGCCTTGAACACCAGAACATGGAGGGAAGTCAAATATTTTGTACATAACTCAATTCAGTCAATGAAAAGAAGAGGGCATGATGTTGCCACCAAACAAAGTGGAGGTCAGGAACCAGAGACTGATAATAATCCAAACACGGATTGGGATGGTCCCGTTTATCTGTCCCTGTAAATATTTGTCATGGACTTCCAAAACATAAGTGTTAAAATAAGTGATCTGTGAGACTTTAGAGATGTGCGAGGGCTGTGCTTTTAACCTCACATTATATGGGGCTTAAGAATTCAGTGGCTGTGAATTGTTGTAAAATGTACTGTCAGTGAACCATGGTCTCAGTAGCCATACGGATCTTGACAAAACAGACTGCATTGCCATTCTTTTTATCACACTTTTTAAAAAGGTCCTGAAGTATTTGGAATCTAGTCCACCGGACCAAGCTATTGGCATACTGTTGCATGAATATACATGAAATGGGTGGAACAAAGGACATTTGTATTGTAGCTTTGGCTCAGAAAAGGCTATTAATGTTTTGATATGGTTAGATTGCATATAAACATATGTTTCACAGTCAAATATGTAACACTCTCAAAAGTACTCTTAATTTAGATGTGATCATTTAGTAAATGTTAACCTCATTTTGCTAGGATTTGCAACCTCCCACCAGTCATTGGCTGTGGCAAGTAGCCACTGTGGCACCCAAACATGCTTTCACGATTTCGAATGCAATATTCTTAAAAAAAAAGAAAAAAAGTGTAAGCAATGGCTGAATTGTTTGGGACTCCCCAGCCAACATGTGACCAGGTCATTTCCCACCGGCAATGAGCAAAGGTAGTAGGATTTTTCCTCTTCATTACTTAAAGGTACTCTAAGCGATGTCACACGTTTTTTTAGGCTACAACATTTTTTGTCACATATAGCAAACATCTCCTCACTATCCGCGAGCTGCGGGTCCCCTAAACACACTGTAAAAAAAAAAACGTGGTCTCTGTAGACAGCCCAGGGTCCACAAGCGGCAACAAAAACAAAGTGACCAACCTGGACCACAAAAACATGACAAACTGTGTTCCAGCATTCAGCCAATAACAGGGGCGAGCTAGTCTCGTTTTGTTTGAAAATACTTTGAACGTCACCAAGAATAACATCTCCCAACGTCGCTTAGAGCACCGTTAAAAACTTACTGAGACACCTATCTGTCTTTCTGCCTGTACTGTTTTCAGTATCATTTTTATGAATGATGATGATGATGATGATGACATCATTATCAAAAACAAATAGAAAACCTACCAGCAAATCTTTGCATCCAGTCCCTCCAAAATAGATGTGCATAGACTTGCTTTACATGATTCCCAAATGCCTGGCCCAAGTGTACTGTATTCTTGCTTTAGCCAGCCGCCTATATTGTAGATGGCGCCTGATAGCCTGCAGCAGTGATGGTATTCCTTCCTTGCTGATGTTAGACAATTAAGAGCTCCGTTTTGTATACCTCTTAATTATGAAAAACATTTTTTTCTTTGAGAATCTTGTTAAATAAATGTTCATGGTCTTCATTTATGTTTTTTTTTCATGTGTATCAACCAGCTGCCGAAAGGTTTGGTTGTATTTTTGTATCCCTATACAGCAACTGTGTATAACATTTAAGTACTTTTATCATATTTGATATGCTTTAATTTTAGGTAAATACACTGCATTGGTCTCATTTGTATTACTTCGTTTTATGCTTTTAAGATGTGGATGTTTGTGACATTAATATCCAGTTGCCAAGATCAGATTGCCTTATTTTCATTATTTGCTGGATTGCATTTTTTTTCCCTATTCATGTGATCACATCTAGCACACAGCATAGTAAGTGCAGTTTTTGTTTTTAAGAAGTAAAGTGTTATTACAAAAGTTAACCCCTTAACGCCGACTGTCGCTAATTTGCATCAAACCCCTTCCATTCCCACTGCAGGCAAGATAGCGTGTGTATTCCTCCCAATGCCGGTTTGTTTACATGCGATACATACCTCGGAACCTTTTGCATGCACTGGTTTCTCGTAGGACCGGTCGGAGTGGGAGATACATCCGGTTCACGGAAGCTAACCCTGCCCCTACACCTAACCCTAAAGAAACTACTGTCAATGTTAGGGAGTAGAACAGTGTTTTCTTTCATGCCGTTGTCAAGGTCCATGTATTTGTCAATTACAGTTTAGAAGTTCTAACAACTTTGTGACATGAATGAAATCTACTATGTGTTTTATTAATTTTACCATTTTGTAAAGAATTTTACCATAATGCCTGTTGTCGCTAATTTGCATCATACCTAAATTTATATCTATTCCATATGCTATAGACAAATTAACAATCTCAACTTAATTTAGCATCAGCTTGGAGCCAGAAACACACATAATATTTTGTTTATATAATTGTGAATAAATTCAGGCGTCAAGGGGTTAATACAGGTGAGCTACCCAGGCACCCACATACAGACCTTGTTTGAGGTTTTAAAGGATATTGAACAACATTTCAACCTACATTTACCAATAGTACAGGCTCACAGGCTTTGAAACCGTAGTCCTAGCTAAACGGTCACATTTCGGTTTCAAAGCGTGGTCATTGCAGTGTTTATTTTACACTGGATAGTCAACAAGGTGTGTGGATCTCTTTGGTCAGTTCAGTTGGCTCTTCAGATGTCTTCATTAGGACACCTGGAAAGAACCTGCAGTCTTAAGAGTTCCAGATAGCACTGCCGCGGTTTGTCATGGATAACGATTTTGTGGCATCCTTGGTTGCTGTATTGAATCTGTTTAGAATACCCAGTGTTCACCCTTTCATAACAAAGCAGTTAGTGTCAGACATGAGACATCAGAAAACCCATTTTAAGGCCGCATTCAGACAGCCTGTGTCGACCGTCCGACTGTCTGGCAACAAACGCAGGTCTTTCCTTTCATTTTTAATGGAGGTCATTGGGGTTGCCACAGGGAGGGGACATGCAAAAAAACGCAGCGGGCCTGCTGCAAAAAGTTGACAGACTCAACTTTTGAAGACCCAACATCACGCTGCAGTGGCCAATGATGTAAGCTGAGATCACACTTGTCTGTGTGTTTTGAGGCGGTGTGAGAATACAGTTAACAGGAAACATCACTGCCTTTATAGCTGCCACGAGAAAGTTTTAAAACACGGAGGGTAAAAAACGAAACGCAAGCACTGAACTGCCTGGGAGTTAGGGTTAATAGTGTAATAGCTGAATGTTTCCTGCAACAACAAAGCACTCACTTCGTCTCGCTCGTTTCTTTTCTTTCTCTCTCTCCTGTGAAATAAAGCTGCCTTAAGTGAAGTTGGAAACGTCAATCTATAAACAATAGATCAATAGAAACCCCCTTTTTTTTGTTTTTCTGAATGCACCGTAACTCATTCACGCCAATGGCAAACAGGTTTTTTTCTGTAGTGTTTCTTCCTTGCGAAGGGGTTATATCTATGTTCCAGTTTTCATTTTGTTTGGCAAATAAATCTCTTCAAGGTCTACAGTTCACACACTATCCTTGCTGTTTGATGTTGCAAAGCAACAGTTCTTTTTCTCTGTAAATAACTTTCTTACATTGCTGTTGTATAAGCAGACAGTGCGTGTTACTCTTCATCCTGTTAATGCTTCTTATCAAGTATTGTAAGTAACGTATAACTTCAGCTTGTACAATAAAATGCTTATTGTATTCAAATGTGAAGATTTTGGTGTGATGAAAAATACTTTGTTTTTACAGGGTTTGATAACGTTTTTCCCTTTTTATCTGCTTCGTCACTTTTAGGTATATGAAGTGCCGAAGGACACTATATTTAGTAGATTTCAATATGCAATTGTAGTATTGATTTTCAAGCCACATTCAACGAAACATATTGTTACAGTGTGACAAAATATTAGCTACAGTAAAGAGGCATTAAGTATTTTGACATGAAACTATGGTGACCAAGGGATCTCATTAAAAGTGATTGATTTGTAGTTCAGTAAATGCTGCACAAACAAACCAAAATCTCCGCAGCTGACCAAGTAATGGTTGAGTCAGTGTTAGTATTGATCTTCCATCACAAACATTAAGTGGTCACTTTGTGCTGTAGGGCAAGATACAAATGTAAAAAAATTGGAAGTGTTTTGTCTTTGTAAAGCTATAGTTCGGGGCTGCACAGTGCTGTCACCTCACAGTGCCACAGTTGCCTGTAGACATAAATATGTGTCTGAATGGTTGTTTGTCTATATAAGCGTCTGCCGTGATAGACTGATGACATGTCCAGGGTGTAAAAGGCCTCTGGCCCAATGTCATATGAGATTGGATCCTGCCCCCCACAACCCTGCAAAGGATAAGCAAGTTTAGAAAAGTGGATTAATGGGAGAACAATGGTTTTCTTTTATATTCGATATCTATGACAAACTGCTTGAGGCCTTTTCTGCTGAGGGACTCTCAGCTGATTGACTTAAACGCAAATACTTCCTCAAATACAGTAGTAAACTATGAGGCCTTTCAACAGTGAAGGGAGTTATTACTTCACTGCATTATGAATGTTGGAATAGGAACTTTAACATCTGCAAGTGCTGAACTAAAGTCATGCTTAATAGCTTAACACAAAAATTGAGATATTGTAGATTTTTAAAGTGTTATAGTTGATGTATACAAAATAATAATGACCTTGGTTGCATGTTGTCTGTCATTGTAGCGTTGTACAAGGAATGTCCTATCACAAGAATTCAAAAACCCTTGGAGAAATGTTAGGTTTTAGATTTAGTGCTTCTCTCTTTTCAGCATACAATACGAACTGCAAATTTACAATCCACAGTAGGTCAGTGAGAAGCTGCTCATTTTACCCCCTTCTTCTGTGACATTGTAGCTTTGTGTCTGTCTGTCCGCAGGATGTCAGCGGTATGTCCCTGAGCATGCTGGCAGCAGCGGGGGGGCAGGACGACATTCTCAGGTTGCTGATAAAGAAGGGGGTGAGGGTGAATGGACGACAGAAGAACGGCACCACAGCGCTGATGCACGCTGCTGAAAAGGTAACCGCCTGTCACCCAAGATGAGGATTTCACTGTGATGTTGTCCACTGTATTTCATTTAGAAAAGATGTCTCAGACATGTACCTCAGGAGTTGGGAGGAGACGCAAAAGTGAGAAGGAGAATAAATATTGGACTTAAATTCATCGGGTGGCCAAATAAATACAAATGTCTGCTTAATGTTTAAATAAGCCACGGTTTGCTAACACCTTAGCTATATAAGCATATGTCAGTGTTACGTACAGCTTGTTGCTCTGCCCCAAAGTATAAAACTTTACTGTTGCACCATCATTTATTGTCCAAAATAAGGGGTTTTTATCTTCTTGTGCACTTTTCACAAATGTGTTTAGTGATACACTTTTTGAAATTGGTAACGTCATACCAAGTCATCACTGCTGTGTATCTTCTCACACCTTTATTTTTATTTCCATCCTCTGTCAGAATTTCTTGACGACTGTTGCTATCCTGCTGGAGGCGGGCTCCTACGTCAACGCTCAGACGCTAAATGGGGAGACGGCACTGATGAGGGTAATGCTGCACTTCAAACACAAACCTCCAAAGCTAATTGTTAAATTACCACTTGGGGAAATAAGCTTATTTGCTTTCTTGCTGAGAGTTAGATGAGAAGATCAGTAACACTCCCAGTCTGAGAGCAGTATCAATCTTCTCATCTAACTCTTTTCAAGAAAGCGAGTAGTATTTCCTAAAATGTTTAACAATTCTTTTACTTTAGGAACATTGAATGAACCTTCAGGCTTCTTATTCCTAGTGATTTACAGCAGTAGGATCGGTACATGGGACACACGTCATGTTGGTAAATGTTTTCCTGTTCTTCACGTCAGGCATGCAAAAGAGGGAACGCTGACGTAGTGCGCCTCCTGCTGGAGTATGGAGCTGACTGCAACATTGTGTCCAAAAACAAGACCGCGGCCATGTACTTTGCCAAGCTCGGCAACAACCTGATGGTGTGTGACCTCATCAAGGACCACATCAGCATGTGAGTGCTAACCATAGCTTCCAGCCTCCCTCAACTCTGATATCGGGGAAGGGATGGAGTCTACAGATGGATTTGAGAGACAAAAATTTAAATACTTTATTGATGCCACACAGCACTTTATTACAAATTCAGACCATTAACAATAGAAGCATTTGGTTAAACAGCAGTTTAAAATTGACTCCCTGCATTGTAGTGTGTGTTTGTGTTCTATCCGTCCTGTATTCTCATGCATCTTGCCCATGAAGTCACTCAGACTTTTTTTCTTTCCGTCCCTCAGACTGTCCAGTGTGGCGGAGGACTGCATCCGAGCGTACTTTGAGTCTCGTCTGGTGCTGCTGGAGCCCGTCTTCCCTCTTGCCTGCCACAGGCTTTGTGAGGGACCAGACTTCTCCCTGGAGTTTGGCTTCAAGTCACAGCCACAACCAGAGGGTAAACCACAAACTTTGAATTTGGAGGTCATCCACTCTGTTAACAGTTGGTTGCATTTCTAGATACACAACCTAATCAGACTCTCTAAGACTCTCTCTACCTTTTTTTTTTTTTTTTTTTTTTTTTTTTTTATCCTTCCCTTCCCTCCTCTCCAACAATACCTCTGTCCCTCCCTCCTATTTCAGGTTCGGGCATCATTCTCTTCATCTTCCACGCCAACTTCCTGAATGAAATCTCAGCCAGGCTCTGCGGACCCTGCAGCGTTCACGCCGTGGTGCTCAACGACAAGTTCCAGCTGCCCATCTTCCTGGTTTGTTCCCAACAAAAACAGCAGTTTGATTACACAGCACTTAGCTAAAAGCACTATATACCAAGTGGTTTAGCGGAACAAATAAAAAACAAGGCTGGTAAAATACAAATAGGTAAAATAAAAGCAGCCGATCAAAAGTGGGAAACATAAAAAAAAAAGTTGTACAATCCATAGGATTTTCTTTATATCAAAGCCCATTTTGATACTACTCACTGTGGTAGCTTTCATTTTTACGTTTACTTAGGAGTTTTCCATTCCCACACAGGATTCAAATTACTAAGACCTGAACAAGTGTTTCAAAGGAAACCAGTGTTTTATTTAAGATCAGTCTCGAGACCACCACATTTTGAAGATCTCGTCTCCGAATCGGCTGCATTTTTACTCATTCTTGTCTCATTCTCTGACAAAGAGGACTTGGAATTTTATTTCAAGACCCCAACTGCGGGGATATCACTAACTTGCCTGTGCATTGTCTGATGTTTGTTAAAATCATTACTTGGATTGGATTTGAAACTTCCCGCTTTAAGTGCAACAAATAATTGACTCATTGTAATTTGTCACCCATCCCAGGCCCCCCTTCACACTAGGGTTGGGTATTGTTTGGATTATAACGATTCTCATTCCAATTACGATTCTTCCTTTCGATTCCGGTTCTTATCGATTCTCGATTCCAATTCTTTGAGTGGTGGAGTTGAAACAGGTCACATGCTTATTTTCACAAATAAGAGATAAGTTTCATTTTGATTCAGTGGTGGTTTGCAGTTTGACGGGTCTTTTTCAATGTAAAATAAAGCCACACTAGAGCACCGCTTACTGTGCTCTAAGGCTGAGACACAACAAGCACCTGGCCGCTACGGAAACCAAAACTTGCGCATGTTAAATTGGGAAGCGATGATCAAATTTGAAACCAAATCCTCTAAACAATTCCAATAAAGAAACTATTCTACTGGAATCGCAATTTTTGAAACTATTCTAAGTAGGAATCGGTTCTCGATGCCCAACCCTACTTCACACGCACTCCAAGAAAGGGAACGCGTGAGAAAGGAGAGAAGGCTATGGCTGTCTGGGAGGAGATGTCAAATCTCGGTAATAAAATGTGGCCACCTGAACCATAAAAGAGTTTACCTGCAAAACCACGTCCACAAGAAAACAATGCAACGCTGACTGAGATGGCTGTATAAGGCGTGCAACAGAAAAAAACAACTATATTGTTTAAAAAAAGACAGAGAAAAGTGAAGACTTAAGTATTGAATAATTGTTTGATACATTCTGTACTGTTCCACATTTTATCTTAAGTGTGTCATGCAGTGTGGTCTCAACACACTGGTCTTGGTCATGACGTGGTCTTGTTTCCAACACTGCAGGAAACGGTTTATGCATGTACTTCAGAGTTACTGTAAGTTTTTTGCTCATTTTCTTTTTCATTTTTGTCTTCAAACATTCAGGATAGTCACTTCATCTACTCCTTCAGTCCGGTTCCAGGCATCAACAGACTCTTCATACGTCTAGCAGAGTCACCAACAGCTAAGGTGACACAAGTGCAACAACAGTCCATTTTAAACATAAAAGCCTCTGCTGCCAGTCAGGCCATCATACAGACTAAAGGTGGTTTTCGGGGTTGAGCATTTTAGCGTTTAGCCCTTTAAAGGAAGAATAAATAATCCATTAGTCAGCAGGTGTGTGGTAATAGTAATGTCAAGATATGAATGTGCTCTAACTATGTCCTTAGACAAGTGTCCGAATGAGATAGCTACGACAGAGTAGTACTCATAGAGAGGCCAGGAGACGTGCCCGTAGAGTAAGTGAGGACAGAGAAAGAAGCTACTTGTGTAGCCGATTTTAGTAAAAACACTGTGTGTGTACTGTGATGTATTTAAGTGGGTTCAATGTTTTTTTTCTTTCTGTTTTCTCCCTGAAATGTAACTGAAATGAATCCAAGCTGACCACAGCTTCATAAAGGCCCCGTTAAGACTGACAGTATCGCTTCATCAACAAAAAACGGCCTCCTCTTTCATTTCAATAAGACTACTTCATTTTCAAGAGTTGAACCTGTTTCAACACTATGCAATTCAAGAATACAGCGCGTTGGCCAGACAAGTGCGTTCATTTCCTGGTAGATTTGTTCCGTTCACTTTGTAACGTGAACAATGTACTTTGACTGTTGTTATCTTGCCATTGTTGAGAGAGGATTTATTTTTTTCTGCTGTGGCAACTTTATGGAGTTGTATAATCCTGTTTCACAGTATTATGAACGGTGGATTACTCAAAGAAGACTTTCTGGATTGTATTTCATCTTCTTTACCTGTACCTGTAGCAGAACGCCAACACAGCACCCTGCAAATGTTCAGTCCTGGAGGTTTTGAGAGTCTCAAACTAAAAGAAAAAACATTTCTTCAGTGTTTGTCTGGAGCATCACTTGAAGGTTATATAGCTGCCACAAATATGTGTGTGCCCTCTGAGTTCATGCTGTGTCTCAGACATTGTTCAGGTGCCACAGTTTTACAGCAACATTCCAGTGATAAATAGATGTGCTGAAAGAGAAAAAAACTGCGGCGGAAACATCATTGTTCCAGTCTGGAATGAAATGTACTCAAAGCCTATGTGGGCTTAAAGTAATTCTTAGTATATGAAACGTATCAGACAAAGAGCTCTAGTAATTGAAAAGGGAGTTTGTTTTACTCTTAATTTCTACTCCTAACTGTTCAGTGATGGTGGCTAATGTTAAAGCATAAAGTTGGTATTATTCTCCGTTTCTTCTTTCTTTCAAAAAATCCTGTGAAAAGACCAAAATCAACATTGTGTTAGTCCGTCACTCACTGTTTTCCAATGTCTCTACTCTGTCTGTGGCACCTAGAAGACATACAGCTTTAAAAATAGCATTTTTTTTCTTAACACAGCAGGACGCAGTGTTTTTTAGCAGATCTTACTCAAACAGGAGTGAAGTGCATTTCTTTGGGACTATTTTCAGTTGTGGATTAATACACATTTAGTGAGTATTTCCAGCAGCAGGACGGTGTACAGTATCATCGTTTTTGTGGCTGGGGCCTAGCACAGTGTGTCGCTGGGTGCAGAGGTGGAAGATAGGGTTGAACCACAGCAGGAAGAAAAGGCAACAGTTGTGTGTGTGTGTGTGGGGGGGGGGATAATAATCTAAAGGAACATGTCACCCAGTGCTAAGACATCATCATATGTGTCACCATAATTTATGTGTTTTTAATCATTTTTGGACAACAATGGAGTTCTATGGCACGGAGGAATGGGAAACACCAGGCTTTAGATACACACACACACACACACAAACACACACACACACACACAATACTTGTTATTGGGATCATTTTAGTGTTGGTTTTGGTCTTTTCATGTGATTTGTTGACGATAAAGAATATAACCAGCTTTACTATTTAGCTCTCCAGGTTTCTTATGGTAATTCCCAGCAGAAAATGTAACACAGATTTGTCTTTTTGGTCCCGCCAATGTAAAAGCTTCAAAAACAGATTTACCATTTTGTTGCCTCGGTCAGTATAAGAGGCTAATAAGGTCTTCTATTATTGAAATGAAGCGGTTGTGGATGCTTTGACAGTGTGCTAATTGGTTCTTTTTGTTCATTTTTCCTCAGGTCAAGCTCCTAATCTGTGCATACAGAGTCCAGCTGCAATGATCACGTCAATGGTCACGGCAAGCCAAATTCTCAAATTGATGACATCTGAGTCCTGTCCACACCACTGCTCTGCGTCGGTGTACATGTGGAGCGCAAATCAGAGGATCTCGACATTGTTGATTAAATCTCGAGGAGCCCGTCCATTCGTTGGTTAAACCATCGCTACGCAGCTTCCAGGTGTAAGGAGGCTGCCCGAAAACTCCCTCTTCTTTCTCTGGAGTTAACTTTCAAAACTTGAAACCCTCCTGGGTCGTGCCTTTCTCTGAGTTCCACTTTCCGTCAGCGTGGATGTGTTAGATGCGTGTGTTGTCTGTAGACCTAGCTAGGTTGTACGTGTGTGTGTAGATTAACGAAGTTTTTGGGTGCATTCAAAGAACATAAAGAGGGGATTTTCCATCACTTTTATTTCTCTGTTTAGCATTTTTCTTGGACCAAGCTAATGCTCTTGTTACTTTATTACTTATTTCAGTGTATTAACCTGTGTACCAGTGTTGCCCCCCAGAGGATTTTATGATGCGTTTTGGATGTTAAATCTGGCACTGCTCCTTTGACAACAATTATGTATATTTCTACACCCAAACAAGGTTTACATTTTTGGTCTTATTTGCTTGCCAACCTAGATTGTAACATCTTTCTGTTTCACAAAATCGGTGACCAGTTTGTCATCAGCGGAGTTACTCACTTTTAGAAAAGAGAGGTAGAAGTTCAAACACCAACTCTCCTGGGCCACAGACACACATCCCCCTCTGCTGCCCCGGTGTCTTCTTTAAAACACTTTTCAACAAGTCAATACACCAGAATGAGGTGATTGAAAAGAAAGATGTTGCACATTTTAATTAATTCCATACACTGAGTTGCTGTTTATATTTTCTGGACTGCACATATTCACCTACTAATTATAAATATATACATACATATATATATATACGGTTTTATAGCGTCATCTGATGACTGATAATGTTCTTGTTGCTTTTTTTCGTGCCACTGTAGGAGTGGGTTAAGTTATTTAGTGTGTACAGTAAAAAGATCTGATGTTTTAAGGGCTAAAACCTTACCATCAACCGCCCTGCTAAAAAAAGTTTTTTTAAATTGAAAAGTTTATTACCTGGCTGCAGAATTCAGACATTTTTGCACAGATACTACCGAGCCTGTCGATCCCGGGCTGCCAATCAAAACTGAATGAATGCTTCTCCTCACTCTCTGACAATCTTTTAGTTTCCGAATTTTTAACCCAAATGTTGTGGGAACACGCCTTGATTTTAACTGTGTGATATCGCCTATGAACATAACTCAGGACAGCAACATGTCTTCAAACAATTCTGTTGAAATGTTTCTCCATTGTCTGTTTGCAGTGTTTAAACTGCTGTTTTGTTAGAAACACTAAATTGATGAGGCCTCTCCATGCTGCCTAAATATCCACAGTTTTCATTAAGTGTTTTTTTGTTGTTGTCAAAATTAAAAGTGAAGGAGAAATAAAAAAATCTTTTTTTTTAAGAAGTTATTTTTTGGGCATTTTTACAAAAGGAGAGAAGGGGAAGACCTGAAGCAAAGGGCCATGGGCTGGACTCGATCCTGGGCCACTAGGGTAAGGACTCAGCCTTGGTGGTAAATGCTCAACCCAGTAAATTACTAAGGCAGCCCCAGTTTTCCTATTTTTGACTGTTGAGATTATGACCAACAGCTCAACAGGACACGTGTAAACCCCAGTTAAAGCTTTAATCTGTTTTGTGATTTGTCCCAGTGACAACATACAAAATGTTTGAAGAAGAACCAGATTAATAGGTTGTAGCCTTGTGTGAAAAGGTAATGCAGATTAAGTTTTTTGTGTTTGCATTATAGTGCAAAAGCCTATTCATAATATCTTAGAATAAACAACAGCATGTTCGCATTCACCCCTCTGGCTTAAAGGTGCTCTAAGTGATGTGACACGTTTTTTAGGCTACACATTTTTTTGTCTCATACAGCAAACCTCTCCTCCCTATCCGCTAGCTGCCTGTCCCCTGAACACACTGTAAAAAAAACACGGTCTCTGAAGACAGCCCAGGCTCCACAAACTGCAACAAAAACAAACTGTGCCAACCTGCCCCACAAACCATAACAAACAGAGTTCCAGCCAATAATCGACAAGAAGGAGCTGGTTGAGCCATCACTGCAGGAGCGTTAGCACGTAGGCTACTTCCACAATGCATATTCATGACTCAACTAGCTCCTTCTTGTCGGTTATTGGCTGGAACTCTGTTTGTTATGGTTCGTGGAGCAGGTTGGCACGGTTAGTTTTTGTTGCCATTTGTGGAGCCTGAGCTGTCTTCAGAGACCATGCTTCAGGGGACAGGCAGCTAGCGGATAGTGAGGAGATGTTTGCTGTATGTGACAAAAAATGTTGTAGCCTAAAAAACGCGTTGCATCACTTAGAGCACCTTTAAGTTAAATTTTCCTAAGAACCCTCCCTTTAAAGGAACATGCCACCGTTTTTTGAAATGGGGGTTATTCACATAGCCCGTATATAAGAATCACAGTCTCCCTGAGGTGGGCAAAGGCATTTTTGTCTCAGTGCAAGCATTGTCTTAGGGTGCGTTCTTTTTGTCCACCGAAGTCGATCTACGAGTCGTTTTCCGGAGTTACGAACCGGAAGTTGCAAAAAGAACGCCCCCGAGGTCATATATACAACTTGTCAAGTCGTCTGAACTCCGAGGACCCCGAGTTCACTTTCAAAGATGGCTACGTCGTGCATCACACGTAGTAAACATTGTGGTTTTCTACAATTTTAAGCACTTTTGTCTTTGTTGTAACCAAATGAAGAAGTCGTACACATAGCACTGTATACTGCTACCTATAGGCATGTCGCTACAGTCTTATTAGGAGTTAAATACCACCTAATTAGTTATTTTGTAGCTTGTGCAGCTGAAATTGGCTAGAGACGCTCGGTTGCTATATGACAACAACGGCTTTAAGCCGAGTCTTGAGCAGAAAGCAGAGCAGTAGCCCAACGTTAATCAAAACGTAATTTTCATGTATCAAACTGTGAAATATATTTGTGCAATATGTCAATAACTGGGTGAATAGAATCCTAAATGTTACAAAAAATGTTACAAAAATCCATCTTTTCTCTGACTTGTCGTATAGTGTGACAAAAAGAACGCAACAACCCACGGTTATTCGTTTTTCGACATGGATGTGACGTCACACTCGAGCTACTATAGTCGCGATTACAAGACAAAAAGAACGCACCATTAGTCTGGCAGCGCCGCCACTAGCTTAGCTTAGCATAGTGAATGGAATCCTTTGTTGCCGGATAGCATGTCGTGAGTAAAAGAGCGCTAACAAACAAACAAACAAAACGTATTACTTCTTCTGGCCTGCTTATTCACAAGTACAAATAGCTAGCAATGCAGATTAAGACTAGGCAATTTCCCAGGCAGATATTGATTTGGGACTATATTGGGGCGAAGCACTGCTACTTGGGCGCAGAGATAACGCGCAACACCTGAAAACCCCCAACTTCCGTCAACATCGCTCAAAAATGGGACGGCTCTTGGTTTGGATATCAGGACAACATGACCAACATTGCCCCCTAGCGGCGTGCAGTCGTATTTCGGCAGGCAGTCTGTTTTCGGCGCAACACTGGCGTGAATATTAGTTGGCTATTTTTTCCCAACAGTAGACAATAGTGAATTGATTGCGTTGAGTTGGAGAAGTTACAGCAACAGTTACAGCAAACATGGTCATTTCCTGCATAGCAAAAGGTTGTGAGAACAAGCAAAGGACATACACGAATGTCATGTTTCACAGAATCCCATCTAATGTGGTACGGAGAAATCAATGGCTAGCTGCTCTGGACATCTCTACTTCAACACCTCAAGACAAAATTAACCAGTATCGTGTTTGCGAATCGCATTTTTCACCGGAGGACTACGTTGAAAAATTGCAACATATCTTTGTCGCATATGCGACCAGAAAGACGGTACTACGTCTGAAGGATACGGCCGTCCCATCCATTTCCAAAGCACAGGCAGAACAAAGTGCACCTGTAAGTTGTCTACCCTTCCTTACGTGAATCTGTGTCTCATCTATTCAGATGTAAGACAGAAAACAAACTTTTGTCTTTTTCTTACCGCATCCTGTTTTTATGTCACTTTCTGAGCATATTCATGTCAGTCATTTCACTGTAGACCTGCCTAATGATGTCTGAGCTCAGTTTAGTTTTAACAGCTTTATGGATGCTCCAGCAATCTAAGCAAACAACACATTCTATCATACCGACACTCTTTAGTTTTTTAGTTTAGACTTTTAGTTTTGTAGTTATTTAACTTCACTGTGTGGAGGCATGCATGTATGTTAAGCCCCCACCCCCTCCAGAGAATGTGGAAAAGGTTGTGATTTGTTTTGGTGTAAGTTTTTGGAGAGGAGCAGGATCGGGGTAGCTCTATAGTTGAGTGACCTCTGGGGTTGTGATCAGGATCAATCAGTGTGATTGGAAACTATGGGAATATTAGTGATGGTATTGTTAGACTTTAAACAACAAAGATGTGAAACTGCTCTTGGATTTGAGAGAACTGTGGATTGTCTGAAAAAACAAAGATGACTACAGGGCATGTTTTAGCCCATTTATTACATATTTTACAATTACAGGGCTGGGCAATATATCGATATCGTGATATGAGACTGTGAAGTGTTATCTGTCTCTGGTTTTAATGGCTGGATTACAGTAAAGTGATGTAGTTTTTTTAACTTACCAGACAGTTCTAGCTTTTCTATTATTTGCCTTTACCCACTTAGTTATTACATACACATTGATTATTTCTCAAAAATCTCATTGTGTAAATATTTGTTTGTAAGCACCAACTGTCAACCCTACAATATCGCCGCAATATCGATATTGAGGTATTTGGTCAACAATATCGTGATATTAGATTTTTTACATATCGCCCAGCTCTAATTGCAACCAACCATTTTGCAAATCACTCTGATGTATTTCATAGGTTTTAATGTATTTTTCCCACTTTCCAGGCAGTAATCTGTTTCCATGTTTTGCCAAATGGGACGAAAATCAACCACAGACTCTTGGAACTTGTTTGAGATGTAGGCTACGGTATAAACCATCACAGTGAGCATTAAATCTGCCATTCATTTTTTTTTTTTTATTATCATTATAGCGGACTTTTCCAATCAATCTGGACTTTAAACAGTTTAGTCTGCCTCCATAATGATGCTTAAACAAAAAGCAATTATTATACTACAGTAATGGAACTTTAATCTCCATTATTGAACATAATGTCCACTGTGATGGAATATGTAGCAAGTTTCAAGAGTCTGGTAATTGGTTTTAACAATGCATGGAAATGAATAGAAGTCAGAAGGAAAAATGAATAAAGAAATCTGAAACTTCTAAGCATTCATTCAGAAGTCGTCAGTAGTAAGGAACAATATGTAGGATTTGTAGTTGAGACGAAGCTTGTAAAACATTGGTATGGTCCTTTTTAAGAGAAATGTGAACAAGCTGGTTTATGACGTATGAAGAGACCAACAGTTTGCCTTGATTCTCCGTGTTTGCTGATAGTTTTAACGCTGGTTTGCTAACTACTTTACCAATCCCCTTCACTCCTGAAGATTCTTCTATCTCGCCTCTAGAATACACACCTTTTACTTACACAAATATTTGGCTCTGAATGTTCCTGCAGGTAGACGTGCACCTACGGTATGTGTGAGAAAGCGTGGTCTCCATGTTTGTATAAACCGCTGCAGCCAGTCACTGCTTTACCCTGAGGCTGTGACTCTGTCCTAAATAAAAATGTGTACATATATTTCCACGCTTGTTTCTCTGCCTGTATTCTTTCATCATGTGGGAAATCTTTAATCCAGGTGCCCAAAACATGTAGAAAAAGAAGTGTGCCTCTAACAGAGGTCAGTGTTCATCATCACGTCTGGATATCCCAACATACTATAACAGGTGCATCCCTATAAACATAGTAAGAGAAAATATAAGATCTAAAACAAGCACTGCAATAGTCAAGAAACGTAAATAAAATAGAAAGATTTGCAATAAAAATATAAAATGGTTAGAATATACAGTATCTGTTTTTAAATTGAAAGAGCTGTACCGCTTTTGCGCAGGAATGTACAAGATATTGACTAAAGAATGCACAGAAGTTAGACAATCATGGAGTTTGGTGTAATCACCACTTTACAGCAAGACAGAAAATATGTCTTAGAAGGTTTTCTTTAGTTTTTTTTTTTTACTTTTATGCACATTGTTTCTTTTTCTTCTATTCTTGTTCTCTTGACCATGAACTTATCTCTTGATCACAAATAAACGGTCTGTGATCCTGGTAAAAGCTGTCAAAACAACTTTTACTTGGTAACTGCAGTATCCAGATGTGGATAGACAGGCAACGCTGCCTCTACTACTGTCGACCCATTTGCCTTTTTTTCTTTTGATTTAATCTTGGGAAAATCCCAGTCACATCCTCTGTTAGTTAAACTGATGAATGGACAACTCCTAGAGGATAGTAGGGCTGTGTATTGGCAAGAATCTGGCGATACGATACATGGGTCACGATTCAATATATTGCAATATATTTCGATACTGTGTGTAAGACGATACATTGGGATTTTTTTTAAGTATAATTTTAGAAAAAGTAATCTTTAAAAAAAAAAAAGACAATGTGCATAACAGTCAAAGAAGTTTACTTTAGGTAAACAATTCAGTATACAGAAAATCAAACTGCTCCCAACAGTTTGGGATTGTGGTTCCCAGGTTCTTAGTGAGCTAATTTTTATATGCTAAAGTAGGCCAAAGTTCAGCCATAGCTACGTTGTTAGCTTCTAGCAAAAAGTCAGGCACTGCTAGGCACTACTAGGCACTGTTAGGCAAGGACAGTAGTGGTGTGTCTCAGCATAGCCATCTAGCGGTAGGGGGTTTAAACACAACATAACAACACAACAACATGAACCACTGTCTTACATGAATATTTTTGAACGTTTAAAAAAAAAAAAAATATTGCCTTTTTGAAAATCAATACAGTATTGCAAAATAAAATATTGCAATACTCAATGTATCGATTTTTTTCTTACACCCCTGGAGGATAGACAGACAGAAGGGTTGGGAGGCACTCAGATCCGATCGTGTGTAATTTATGTACTGAAGTGCATGGATGTGTTATGAGACAAGATGCCCCTGGGCACAGACATGTACTGTAAGACCCTCCACCCTGTCGACATAGAAACCCAAACTCAAAAAGTCTCACATTCTTTCTCATTTTGCGTCGTTTTTATCTCTTTGCGTGTCTGTCTATCAATTTTGGGTGTCTGTGGTAATTTTGTGTCTCCTTGTAGTCGTTTTGCATCTCTGCGATTGTTTTGCATCATCGTATTGTGTCTCTTTGTAGTCATTTTGCATTATTTGTAGTCACTTTTTGTATGTTTGTGGTCAGTTAGTATCTCTTTGTGATTTGTGTTTGTTTTTTTTAGCAACATTTTGTGAGTCGGAGCCCCTGACCCCATGGGCCTGTGCCTGGTAGGCGCGTTCAATAATCCATCCAAGGTGTGCGTGTAGAGATGTATGCCATTGATTTGAAAAAAAATATTATCAACAGAGTGAATAGCTTTGTGGCTAATTTGCACTGTTGTTTTATCTCAAGCTAATGTTTCTTATTTAATGTGTTTTATTGGGACGTTTGGTTTTGATGCAGCAAGTCCCTTAACCTAAGATCCATTGTATTCCTATGGGAGATAATGAACATATCCTTAACCTTAATCCACTACACTATGTTGTAAAATACATCATGTTGCCTTGCAGTGTTATGGGTTCAAAACTGCCTCTCCTTCTTCTACACTCCACTCTTCATTTTCATTTTTTTGTTACGTCAAAACAATCTTATACAAAAATGCATTCAGTAGCTGTTAGTGATAGTTCTTTAACTGTTGTTTTGAGGGTCAAGAATGAAGATCGGCTTTCAAAATCAACATGGATGAGAGGTCCTTGAAGTGATTTATGTTTCAAATTTTAACATCTGCAATTCCACGACAACTCTGATATGATAGAAAAGATAGAACTTACTAGATGGAGATTTGTTTTGTCAACCAGTTTAGTTTAGTTGCACACTAGACTGCTACTGAAAAAAAGGAAAAATACAAACTGTGGTTGGTGAGGTCATAAAAACCCTTGAGGCTCTTTAACACGTTTCATCTCCCTCGGAAAACAGAAACCAGATGACATCTGAACACAGGCAAATATGCTGCAAAAAACAAAATGACTTTATTAACAAGTATTATCAGCAACATGTTCTTTAAGTGCTCATTATGCAAGCAGAAAGGCGCCTGTCAATATTGAATCTGTATATATAATAAGATTATTGATTATTATTATAGATGCATTAACATGTATGCAGCATTAATGATAGCTGATTAGGGTGAAGCTAATTTTATGGTTTAATCCATAACAATGCATTATATATTAACAGATCATATATTGTATGTAAAATCATAAAGGGACACTCCACATTGTAGCTTATATGTTTTTTTTGGAGACTAAATACTGTATTTTATCAGAAAGCCTATATTGTTACAAACTAGAAAGACATGGGAATTTACCAGCCTCTAACAAAAATATATTATTGCGTTGAATTATTGGAAGTGCATGATCCAATGTTTTGAGATCTTGACCCACACTGGGACCCAAAAGTGAAAATACCTCCACCTCTCCTACTTTGATTTTGATCTCACAACGTGAGAACCCCAGCTTTATGAAAGTGCACCACTAAATCGCTGGAATACCCTTTTTAAGTAGCTTCGAGAACGTGATTAAATGTACTTAGTTACTTTCCCCCACTGCAGAAGTGTAGTTATTGTAAGATAAGAACTTTTACAAATTACTGTGCAGCAGTTGCAGTACAATGTAGAAAAGAGTGCAAATAAAAAAATATATAGCCTATAAACTAACAATTATCAATGAAGCGCAATTCCAAAATATAGCCTACACAATGTCAAAAATATAAGGATTATAATAATAGGATTTATGCACAGTGGCTATCTGCCACCAGTCACATAGCCTACATTGAGAGTAAATGGATATAATAAAGGTAGGCTACAATAAAGAGGCTGCTAACTGGATTGAAATTTAACGTAGCCTATTGACTGTTTTGCACATCAGAGCCCTGAAATGGAAACCAAATGAAGTCAGCAAACACCTCTCTCTCTCTTGCTCTCTCTCTCTCTCTCTCACACACACACACACACACACACACACACACACACACACACACACACTGTAGTTTCATAAAGGCTATAGCCTACTGGTGGTTATGTACAGGATCGGTCTGCATCTGGATCCACGGTCACAGTTTTAATATGTTTTAGCAGAATTTGCGTGTGCCTGAACCATAGACTGTAAAAAAAAAAAAAAAAGGTCTGAACATGGAGATATCCGACATGGAAATCTCCGACATTTTGCACAAGATCTGGCAACCCGACTGTTTGCTTTATCAGACTGTTGTAGAAATAATCGTTTAATCTGGTGCGTTTGGGAATATGTGTAGGGTCTCGAGATGGGAATAAACCCTGAAGGTAATCCGATCTGCACGTTTCTGGGATGTTGGTCACTGACTTGAACGCACCTGATCCGCCATATTAAAAACGTGATCATGACTTCATTCGACTTTTTGCCTCCCTGCTACAAATAAAAAAATCATCAAATTAGGCCTATCTCATAGTTTTTCTAATGACTGATAATTGGTCTGTTGGCTCAGTTTATGATCTGATCGCTCTTGCACGTAGGCTATTTTATTGTGACGTCCTCTTATCATACAGGGACATCTATGTTGCTGTTCTCACACTATTCTGGGTGTATTAGTTATTTGCTGGGCTGTTTTGGTTTCCCTTGCATGTTTGGATGAAATGACGTGAGGAAACCCGATGTTGCACCGGCAGAACTGAGAACATGAACTCTCTCAACCTGGATCCTCCCTCCTGATTGGACCCGAGCTGTGTCTACTTCAATGGAGCTTGTTTTAAAAGCCTTTCATTATCAAAGTATGTCATTTGCCAGCTGATCTGGAGTCAGTTTACACGGGAGACATGATATGTATCGATAAGGTTAAATCAGCTTAATGGAGCAATTAAATTGCCAACCATGCAACCCCCTGATTGCTGCTCGCGCGCTTGCGCGACGAAAGAAGAACTAAAGAAATACGAATGGATGCCGTCAGAGAGTCTAATAAATGAGTGAGGTCTCACTCTGCCTCTACTTCAGATCACAATAAACGTGATATATAGGCTATACATACATATATTAAAGAAGACTTAAAGGACCAGACCAGTGTTTTTGGTAGTTAACTGTATATAAGTGCAGTGGTGGAAGAAGTATTCAGATCTTTTACTTACATACAAGCATAAAAGTAGCTGCAATAAAATATACTTTAAGTACCAAAAGTAAAAGTATTTCTTTTGCAGAATTGCCAATTTCAGAATGCTCTAGGCACATTTTTATTATTGGATTATACTTATTGATGCATTAATGTGTTCATTACTTTAATGTTGCAGATGGTAAATGTAGAGCTATTTTTTTATTACAAATTAGTAACTAAAGCTGTCAGATAAGTGAATTAAAAAGTAGGTCTACAATTTTTCATCTGAAATGTAGTGGAGTTCAAGTATAAAGATGCATAAAATGGAAATACTTAAGTAGAGTGCAAGTAGGCTACCACTAAAAGTACAGTGCTTGAGTAAATGTACTTCATAACTTCAGATAGCCTTTGTCATGTATTTCCTTTCCTTGCTTTTCTGCACAGTAGAAAAAACAATTGGCAGATTTGTTTAAACGTCATTACAGTAAACAAGAACATTTTCATATTTTTTAAGTGGTGATGCAGTTTGAATGCAGATTGCTGTAAGAAATCTGGCATTTGGTCATGCAGCTGCTGGGTATTATTCTATGCTTATGCAGAACCTGGGGGGTGGAGCCTGGTCAGCCCTCAAGAAGACATGGGAAAGGGATCTGAGTATTACACTGGATGATGAGGAGTGGGATAGAATCTGTAGTGATATTAAAACTATGTCACGCAATGTGAGGGTGTGCCTCATCCCAAGATTATGCATTTTGAGATTGAGATGGATCAATCCTAAACTGGATGGATAAGCACATAAGAAGTTGGGTCCAAACTAGTTTAATGATAACCAGACAGATTATTATAAGAGGATGGAGGATTGCATGGGTGCAGTCAATTCAAGAGTGGGCTTGAGAGATGGCTAGGGTGGCGGTGTTTGAAAAGATGTCATATAAAAGTTTTTTCCAGATTGGATGTCTACACTAAGAAATGGGGAAGGTACTTGAGCTTTCTGGAGGGCTCCTAAGAAGCTTTGTGCTGGGGAGAGACGTGTATGATGGGCTTATGGTGTTGTCATTTATGCATAGGCCTACATGTTCATTTGGTTTATAGTATGTCTATTTTGTTATTATGCTGTTGTGTGGTCTTGAATGTTGTAGTAATGTGTCATCTTTTCTTGAATTTGTCTGGGTGTTTTGTGATGAAAATGTTAATCATAAAAAAAAAATCTGGCATTTGATTTTAATATTGTGCCAGCCAGGACTACTAAAAAATGCATTACAAAATCAGAATCACTACAGCACACTTAAGCAAACCTTTGTTTTCAGTTTGTGTTCTTGTGTTATTTAGGAAAAAGGTGGAGGTTTATGGCAACAGTTCCTGACAGCTGCTCACAAGCATATTGTTCACTCAACTTCTTCTACAAGTTAAGTTTAAATGCAGCTTTAGCTGAGTGAGCTCTTTCTACCCAAACATGTAGCCTATATAAATGTGTCTGCTAGCCACATCACATTCACGACAAGCACAAAAATATATAAAATCTAATAGGAGCACAGCATATAAAAGGGTAGGCTAGGCTATATCATTTTACATAGCCTACATAAAGGCCTACATGCATAGCTGTGATCCATTATTGCAGTACCTAGCCTAGTTCCTAATCTTTTTTGGCATAAAATGTCAACTTCTAGCCTACCCTCTATCTGTGACCAGCACAACCAGTGATTTTTCATGCTTTATTAAAACAATTTTTAGAGTCCGGAATATAAATGGCCCACAAGAAAAACAAGGATCAATCTGAAAATATAGCCTATCTTAACTTTAGCTAGAAGAAATATATCCCCCATCCACCCCTGTTTTCTCCTCTAATTATCTTGCCACCTCTCAGATTTATTGAGGAACCCCAATAAAGTAGTTATCTTGGCCTACTGTTTATCATAGTTAATATGTAGCCTTGTTTAGAAACCTACATAACAAAACCTACTTTCCCTGCTAGATTAAAAAAACGTTTCCCATCCTGAATGTTCAAAATGGCTGCTGTGCACAAAAAAAGGTCAGTTGAGATCATGGATGTATTAAGAGAACAGTTGAGATCATAATACTTAGCTGATCAAATAGTTAACTAATAATTATCCAAAACAAAACCTACTCAGATGTGTGCGTGTGTATATATAATGCAGCAAAACCAATCAATTTCAATCTATGTCTTCTCAATACTAAAATATAAAGGTAAAGCCAACCGGCGTGGTACGTCAAGTGAACCGCCACCCGCACGTAGTGAGTCACCTTCTCAATACACGATCTTGGAGGAAAGTGGAAAGTTCTACGTTCTGCGCAAGCGCTCCCCAGGATTAATGTCAAGGCACAAAAGTGGCGCTACACCGTTTCGAGCTCTACTCCGGTAAGCGAATTTCACAGACGTTTTTTTATATTCCAGTTTTACGCCTAATTAGTCAAAGTTTCGGGAACTTGCGCGGGCTGTTACGCCGGTATACAGGGACTCCCCCAGGAGTCACGCTGGGCCGAAAAGACACATGTAGTGAACAATAAACAGTCAATTTTAACAGATTTTCTCCCCTGATCTGTGTGTGCTGTGGCTGCTGCCGCCTCTAGTCTCCAGTATTGTTCAGTTGGCTCCCTAATGGCGGACGGCAGGCAGTGCTGTTTTCCGCTGGGGGAGAGGAGGGGCATATCCTATGTGGTTGTTAAATTATTGGGTTTATACCCGGCTTTGGGTCACGGTAACTCTCGAGGGACTCCTGTAAACACGGTGTGGAAATATCTTTGCGCCTCGTTGTTTACCACCGCATGACACAGATGAAGACCGTTCATACTAACGATAGGGCGCCCCTGGCGGTGGCCGGGGATATTTGCCACTGATTGCGCCAGGTCGGGCTCCGTGCGGGGTAACTTTCCAATTAAAACCCCAGCGTCACAGGTATCATAAAAATCGGGCTTTTTATTCCGTTTCCCGGTCTGCTTTGGTGGCACTGGCATGCGCACGACTAGAAAAAATAAACTGGATGAGATGGGGGGGGTGACGGGGGTTGTGTATTAAAACCACACGCTGCCAGCCGTGAAGATTTGAGTGTCACACTGTGTGTCTTGTTCACCATTATCGCTATTTAATGCGAATAAGTTGTGGTCATTTTTTGTGCTATTTATAACAATGGCGCAGTCAGTCTGTGCCTGCTCTCCTCCCCTCTATCCGCCGCTAATCCAATGGCTGTTTGCGCCAGGAAGGGCAGGGGTGGGAACGGAACACCCTGAACCACGTTTTCTTCTGGATCCCAACTTGGAAGCCAACCTACCACCCTCATTTACCTGGGTTATTTATGGAAGAGCTGCGCAGCTCAGGTAGTTGTGTTTTTGTTCTTGGTTAAAGTTTGGGACCTGCTTCCCATAGTTTGTTAAATATCACTGCTGAAAAAAAGAGAGAAAAGGGGGAAAAGAAGGGAAGCTCGGATCAGGTCGTGTGATAGTCACCGCTGTAACCGGGTGCCTGGACCGGATTTGGTGCTGTGGTGGTCCTCGTCATGGAGCTGAGCTCCTAGCCAGTGTTAATAACCAAGGGCACGGCCAGGGGACTTTAGCGGCCCCTGGAAGCTTGGTACAGGCTGTCCTTCAGTGCTGATTTTCTAACATTTCAAAGGAGAGCTCATCAACTGCGTGGAGCTCAGAATAGCCAGGGTTTAGTTATGCATTCAGCTGCCAGGTAACCGGAATTGACTGTATTGTAGCCCATCAGCTGGCTTGGGGGATGTTCTGGTGGCTGCGCATTACGCATCACTTCTCAGTGACATAAGCCTTATATAATAATCTCAGTCGTTTTATTTGAATATAGTATTAGTCGGTTGTCTTCTGCGCAACTGGCGCAAACAGCTCTATACCTCCACCTTGTGACCTGCTGGGGGAAAAAAATCATTTGATCAACTGGCGCAAACTGACAGTGTTGGAAAGATAGAGGAGCACATATGTAAGGTGATGATGTGGCCGGGGTTGTTCTGGCGCAGATTTTAACTGCTTGTCTGCTGAGTGTTTTGTTGCAAGGAGGGAGTCTCTCTCTCCCCCATCCCACCTCTCTCTGTCCACCTGGTGTTGACGTTAGGAGCAAGGTTGCATGTCAGAGCTCATTAATGCAGGACCCTCGTTTCCCTCGCATCCACGTGAATGTAGGCTGGCTCATAGCTCTGCATTGCAGTCTGAACTGAGGCTAGACCAGGCTATTTTTTCCCCCCTCAGAGCACTACTGAGTTGCTTTGCACATAGATTCCCTCTGTTGGTGTAATATCAGAGCTGTGATGCATTTACTTTGCAGCTCAGCTTGGCTTCTGGGTGGTGTTGCACATATACAAGGGTGCCTTTGGGCCCTCTGTCAATATTTTGACACCAGGTAACCCCACACACATGGTCTCTAGACATAGGGTTAGGTTATATCCTCTGAAATATAAGCTTGAGTTGGATTGCACAGTCACTATTTGGAATCCCATCTTGTTTTTGAACAGTCAATAACAACTTATTGATCTTGAATGTGATGCTGTTTTGACTTCCTGTCACATGGTCATTGTGAGCAACTCTTCCTGTTCAAGCTTCAGTGTTTCAGATATATCTTAACAATCATCAAACCTACTGTATGATTGTCTGGTCTTGTGTAATGTATGCAGTTTCACACAAGCTATTGACATTTCTCCACTGCATTTTGGAACAAAACCTACATATGAAACAATGATTTTACTTTGATAGAAACAAGCAAATATACAAAATATGTTAGCATATTGACATCTTTCAAACATGTATTTTAGCTTCTTTAATTACATCAAAACATCAAATGCGTAAAAGCTGGAACAAAAATAGGAAATTATAGATTTGCAGTCCAGACAAATCTGGTTAATTGTTAGTATTAGTTAACCACGTTTAATGTGGTTAAACGTGGTTTAAGTTCACAGAGGTTGCCAGGCTGAGACTGCAGCATACACAACAATGTTGCTAGACGCTCGTCTCACATAGCCAGACATTACTCCACAGCACAGCGGAGTAGCTAACGGTAGAGGCTGGCTATATTGACAGTCATAAAAGCCCATGCTCAAGCTGAGCTCTGTACCCAACTGACAGACACACTATCTTTGGCTTAAAATTACGGTAGGAACCACTAAAAACACAACCTCGCTGTCCTCTCCACCCGACAGACAGACCCACTTCCTAGGCTTAAGATTACAATAGGAACCGCTAAAAACACAACAACCTCGCCGTCCTCTCCACCCGACAGACAGACGCACTTCCTCGGCTCAGAATTACGGTGAGAACCGCTAAAAATAACACAACCTTGCTGCCCTCTCCACCCGACTGAACACACTTTATTGGCTTAGAATTACGGCAACAATCGCTGAACACACTGCAAACACACGGTCCTCTCTTCCCGATTTACAGCCTCCCCTCTCTTGGCTTCAAATAACTCACCGTTGTCGGGTTACGGCCGCTGAACAGGCTACACGTTCCTAAACAGCCATGGACCGCTTGTCTGGTCCTCCGGTAACATTGGCTAACAGTTAGCAGGGTTAGCATGGCGGCGTTAGCCAGGACCAGTCGGGATCACTTTACTGGCTATGTCTCAATTGTTTTTGTTGGTTAAGTAACTCGGGTACTCCAGCTATATAATTCAATGTGAGTACACAAATGTTGAAATGACATAAAATGCCCGTCCCTAGTAGCTGTGATAAATTAGCCTGAAGCTAATGCTTACCTGTTCAGGAGAAAATAAGCCAACTCTGTGTCCTTTTGGGCTCTAAGCTGTCTCCATCTTTCAAATACATCTCCAATATTTACCAGGGGGTTGTTACGTCTCTGGTCACGCAACTGTTAGAAACATGCAGTTTTCTTTTTTTTTATGTCATGTAGAATCAATCTCCTGTTCGTTTGTTTGCTGCTTTCATGGCTGTACTACCGTTACAGCTGTAGCGCGCTGGGTTTACGTTTTTACAGGTATATCTGGCAACCCGGCCTGCCTGTCAAACTGGGCCGTTGATAACAACACACAGACCAAAACACAATACAGACATTACATCACGGAACAAACATTGTTGTCAGAAAAGATAGTATTTCAACTTAGCATGTTTCCTTAATATCTGATTATTCATTGGGGTCCTTTTTGGATTTATTACAGTAAATATATTACGAATTGGACCTAGAGGTGGGCGATATATTGTTTAGACGATAATATCCAAATTGTTGTCTGGACGATATGCAAAATTGGGATATCGAATATTTCATAATTTGTACAATCCGACCCCCCAAACATGAAAAGAGCTGAAGGAAGTTAAAGAGAAAACCAATAACGCACACTATAACCTTCTAAACAATTATATGTAGCGATTTTAATACTGTAGGGGCTTGTTTGACTGTATTTTTTTGTACAAAATCACGATCGTCCCGCACGAGAGTAAGCTGCTACTAGTTCTTACCTGCGCGTTATGACGTTCACTCATGTCAACAAAGATGGCGGTGCGCGATCGTGCAGAGGCTCTCCTCTCGGTGTATATTTATACAAGTACGTACAGCCACACTGAACTAACCAATACAGGACCACGATACAACACAACCGTTACGAGAGCCTTCCAGGCGGCTCATAACATCCTGGAGGACATAGCCTGACCGAGCCCTCCAGGTTGTTGTCGGCGCTAGCACGCCGAGCTAACTATCTACCGGCAGAATGAGAAAATAACTCCGGCACGACCAGAGGCGGAGGACTGCATTTTTGTGCACCATGAATGGAGTACTAACTGCAGGATCGTTTCCCAGCACGGCTCACCTGACCTGGAGCCCTGTTGGTAATATACTGACCATTTTATTTACTACGAAAACGGCACACTGCCGTCTACATAGCCCCCGATGCTAACGTTAGTACAAGTTTGGTTCACTGCTAACCATAGTGAACAAACTGCAGCGCGATCACCTGGATACGGGATGCAGGGGACTTTTACAAGGCGTCCTTAAAGTCTGTTCCCCTCCAGCTTCCTCCCAGCATGTAGATTGTGTTACTAGAGGGAAGAACACACTAGACCATGTTACTCTAACACCAAAAAAGCACACAGAACTGCACCTCTCCCTCACCTGGGCCAGTCAGATCCCATCCAACTCCTGATCCCAGCATAAGTCTCAGTCAGAAGGACTATCAGAACCTAGTCTGACCCGGCCCTGTCCCAGCTCCGGGACTGCTTCCAATAAGGACATGGTTGTGTGCAATATGTTACAGAACAGAGCCCTTTGTTTATGGTTATGATTTCATCTTGCTTGTACATTTTCCCAAGAGAACCACTGAAAAAGCATCCGAACAGGGCTTCTTTTAACTTCTAAAAGGATTTCAAAAATATTGTCTGAATATCGATATCGAGATATTGAAAAAAAAAATCGAGATATTCATTTTTGTCAATATCTCCCACCCCTAATTGGACCTTTTAACCTGCAACGGAAACATTTGAAAATAGGTCTACAACACAATAGCTCTGCTGTAAATACCAGTGTTTAATGTTTTAATGGTCTAGTTTGTAGCGTTGCTGAGCAAACCTCTCGTCACATGTCTTTCAGTCAGTGTAATCACTGCATTTAATACGTTTGTTTTACTGTTTTGCATATGTGTGTTGGCTGGAATTTTTTTAGTAGTGCTTGGTATCTAACATAAAAATACTTTTTTGATACGGACTGAAGTACGTCCGTAACACTGATTATAGGAAATGGTTATGTATCAAAAGCTAGTTTTTTTTTTTTTTATTTTATTTTTTTAATTGTCCTATTTGTATTGTTTGTAAATTTTAGACAAATTTATTGAGGCAAAGTTCTTGTACATTTGAGGTATTTGTATTTTTGTCCACCTCCTTTTTGATTGTCAAGTATCTTTCTTGGCATAAGTGTCAAGTAAATTACGGTCAAAATGCCAACCGCCAATAGCAAATAAACTCCCTATTTTTTGAAAGTAGGAAATAAACAAAGATGTCACAGGAACTGCTTTTTATACATTAAGCAAACTGGTGGAAATGAATTGCAGATCTCATTTATATGTGGCTTAACACAGCTGTTAGTTGTGAGGAATCATCTCCGACAGTCATAGAAAGATGTCTTCCAGTTTGTAACCTTGGGATGTTTCATTAAGCCCTATCAGGAGGAGGAGGAGCTCCAGGTCATCTGGGTAAAGGATGGACTTCCTACCATACTAAAATGTAGCAAAGTCTCAACTCGGTCATGAAGCTAATGTGGGAAAAGTTTTAAAATATGACGAAAACCTAAATATGCCTACCTGTTTCTTCCAAGTTACCTTAGCTGTGGTGCTGTGATTTATATTTGATGGCCAAAATGACCGCCGCAATTATGTCAAGCCAGTGAAGTGGCTTCCTCTGTAGTGTAGACTGTCCTTTCTTGTAGCTCTTGTATGTGTGTGTGTGTGTGTGTGTGTGTGTGTGTGTGTGTGTTGCAGCTGTCAGCAGTGAGTTGATGTGCGGCTTACAGCCACGCTCACTGCTGTGTGACATGAAAGGGAGTTTTTGACAGAAACAGATCAACGTAGAGAGTGAAGACATCCCCAAAAGTGCTTTAAATAGTAATTACCGGTAATAGTAACTAATAGTGTGGCACCAAATCTGCCCGCGACATATTTTGTTGTATTTCTTCTCCTTTGTGTATTGTAGAGATATGCAGAAGCCCAGTTTTAGTAACATTTAGCTGTTAAATGCATTGATGACTTCATACATGAATTTGTTCAGTATCACACAGAGTGAAATATAAGCCATTTGAATATTGTGTTGGCCAACTCAACAGCACCCAGATGTAGAGCACAGACAACAAGTCCCTGTGGTGGTGGTGGTGGGCCACACCGTCACCATGGCAACCAAGGTGTAGCTTCACCAGTTGCCGAGGGCAACAAAAGAGAAGCTGTGTCGAGCGACACACAGGGGTACGGAGGGAGGGATGTGAAAGACGGCAGGTGAGAGGAGTAAAGTGCTGGATAGATGGGTAAGGAGGTGCAGGGAACAGGAAAAGAAGGATGAGACATTATGATGAGGAGGAGGAGGAGGAGGAGGAGGAGCAAAGTTGCCTCCGTTGCTGGGCAGGCACGTAGCAGTTCTTGAGGGTCTACGTTGAAGACATCGCCTCTACTGTTGTTTAGCCTTAGCTGCCCCCTTTCATAGTGTTTTCCAGAAAGGCCTGACTCTGCAGCACAAGCCATCCACCATCCTTCAACCTTATCAATAATATAATACTTGTCTGAATCAAATCATTTTAGAAAATTGTCCCAGGAAAACCGTTTTGATAAGACAGAAGGTTTCTGAGATGGTTTTGCATTTCATTTACAAGATTTGAGAATCCGCTCTGTATAATGGTTGCAACAAAAATGCACAAACATGTTCAATTCAATTTTAGGTTCCACCATTATGATGTAATAGTAAGAATACTGAGAGCACTAAAGAAAGTCATTAGTGTTATCAGGTTTTATGTCCCAGAAAGGACTAAACTGCTACTGTTACTTGTTCATATTAACTTGATTAAAGAAGTACAATGCTTTGAGCTTAGTCATCAAGTACAGACAAAAATGAAGAGGTCTGAAAATTTGCGACTGGCCCTGCTCTTTTTGGAGTTGGTTGACCCACATTTGCTGAGTTCTTCACACCGAGGTAGAGGAAATATTGAGGGATCCTTGTGTCGTCCTTGTTTCTTGTACCATCACCTTTTTTTCTCTCTTGCTAGAACGTGTGCTCATTGTAAGTCACCTTGAGAAGGCAAAGTTTGACTTGACCGCAATGACCTGAGCGAATTAACTAGGGCTGCAACTAACCGTTATTTTCATTGTCCGTTGATCTGTCGATTATTCTCTCGATTAATCGATTAGTTGTTTGGTCTATAAAATGTCAGAAAATTGTGAAAAACGTCCATCAGTGACAAAGCCCAAGATGACATCCTCAAATGTCTTGTTTTGTCCACAACTCAAAGATATTCAGTTTACTTTCAGAGGAGGGACAAAAAACTAGAAAATATTCACATTCAATAAGCTGGAATCAGTTCAACCTCTTTTCCATTTAAAAAAAGGAATCAAACTGATTAATGGATTATCAAAATAGTGGGCAATTAATTTAATAGTTGACAACTAATCGGTTATTCTTTGCAGCTCTAGAAGGAACACAGCAGAAATGTCACATCACTGCCCCAGCAGCAATGCAACGTCCATTTTGGCTCCAACTGTTAGCAGAGCATCCAGTTAAAGCTGCGTCTTTGAGAAAATGGGTCGTAGTTTGGCGTATATTTAGGACAGGCTTGGTGAAATAGACAATGACGAGGAGTCTTCACCAGGCAGGCATTAGGGTGGGGGGGCGCTGGCCTCTGGGGATACCTGTGTTACCTGTACAGCTGTCAGGAGATAATTAGGTGAAGCCAGCACCAGTGATCGGTTTTACCATGTCTAACTGGCTTTTGTGTGTTGATTGCCAGGTGGTTGCCTTAGCGATGGATGGGGAGTCAGAACCAAACCCTGCCGTAGCAGAAGAGGCAGGGGAGCGGGTGGAGCCCATGGATGCCGCTCCCTCCCCCGAGCAACAGACCACGCCCCCCTCCGAGGTGGCTGGGGAGGCATTTTCCATGGTAACGGAAGAAGAAGATGAAGCCGCAAAGGAGGGGGGCACAGAGGACAATGATGAGGGTTGCACAGAGGACAATGATGATGATGATGTGGTTCTCGTAGGGGAGGAGGATCTCCAGCCTTCTGCCACAACCCTCTCCCAAGACACGGCCAGCACAGACTGCCTAGAGCCGGCTGCTGCCGTGGCAACTGTAGACATGTCCACTGTAGAGATGACCCCCAGTTCTCCTGCGTCTTCCAGCACATCCACGGTGGCAGCGCCTCCTAAACCTCCAGCCACAGAAGCAGAGCCAATTGTCATTGACGATGAGGATGACTCTGAGCAGAAAGAAACCTCCTCCTCCTCACCAGAGCGCCCTGCTGGATCCTCAGAACCCCACTCGCCAGGTGCACTCAGCAGCACTGAGCCAGATTCAGAGATCAGGATCGCCAGTGTCACCACACTGGGCTCCAGTAGCCAGAAAGGAAGCTCCGCTGTTTCTGCAGTGAATACGCCACCACATCCAGTGGACGTCCAGGAAGACTTGAACCTGATGATAACCTCGGTGACATCACTGCAGAGCGGAGCAGCGGCTGTCACAGCGGTGAGAATCATCAGAACTTTCCCCCCATATTTTCTTTCATCTAGTTTACATTCGCCTATACTCTCGATTTACCTTTTTTAAGTTTTAAGTCATTCCTTCTAATGGGTTTCAGGAAAAGTTGGTTCTTTTGATGTTGTCTGCTGATAGACATTGGTGAAAGCAGGAGTTCTCTGTGACGTAGCATGTTTGTTCTTGGCCAAGTGCATAATGATATTTTTGTAATGACGCTGCGGTGGTCCGATTTCTTTCTCTCTTTTTTATTTTTTTTTTTTTTATTCAAATATTTATTCATCCGAGTTGCACTTGGAGCTCCTAGTTAGATGAGGTTGGATTCAATTCTACAGACTGCACAGCATACGGCACTTTTGTTTTTTTGGGTTGCATATTCTCTTGTTTTTTGATGTTTTGTCACTAAGGAGAAAAACTAACCTGAGCAACTTGTCTGTCTAGGCAGGTGAGGGCCAGGCAGAGGAAAACGGTCTGCAGATTAGCAATGCGTTCAGCCTGAATCCTGACACCCCATCTGGTCGACCAACAGCCTCCTTCAACCCTGGGCGGGGCTCAGCCCCCATGGGCCAGCTGGTACAGAATGGAGACACAGGGACGCACAACAGGGCAGGTAAAGAAAATAATTATGCAGCAAGAAGAAATTTAACTTGATGTGTTCTCACAGGTAAAACATTACGATAGTAACCAAATTGAAGCACACCCCTATTACACTGTCGCCTTAGACTAATCAACAAATATCACATGAGTGGTACCAGGCCACATGTTTCTGTTTACTTTCATATATTCATATTTTTGTTTTGAGAAACCTCCTTTCAGACCTCACTCTTACCCTCCTGATTGTGTTGATGTGAGGTGGTGTCCTGCTTTAAAACTGCACTCTGTGAAACTACTGTTTAGCTTTGTCCTTAATTTACCACCTCATTTGGAATTGAGGGCTACACATACTAACTATACTAACTAAAAAGGAAAGCTAGTGTAGGGTGGCACATTAACCTGGATATAGTCTTAAGGATGCTCAGTTGATCAGTATTGGCTGATATCCACATTTGATGATCCGTGGCCTTAACATCCTGAGACAAAAACCTAGCATAACATGTAAAATTAATGTGGCAAACACACTTCTTAAGTGTTGTGCTTTAACAGAGTAACAGCAACAAGAAACCAGCTATCCTTAATTGGGTTAAGAGATTAACAGCTATACGTGTAAGGTGTTCCGATTGCACATTGTTTGAAAAAACACAGCCCTCTCCTCCATTTAAAAAGCAGGATCATCCTGAAAAAAAGTTAAACCTAGCTTTACTTTTGCTGCAATATAATGCAACGTCATCTGGTGACGCACAGCTTGAAAGCGCAAATTCGTGGTGGATTACTTTATGTAAATGCCGTATTTCCACTGAATACCTTTTTTATGATGTAAACCTATTCTAGTAGACTCCATGAGTACAACTATGATGCTGAAAAAGAGTATAATAGTGTCTTTTTTTATTATTATTATTATTATTATTATTATTATTATTATTATTATTATATGCTGGTTGTCAGTTTTACTCAAGATGTTCTGTCATGGTCAAATATACCTGAAACAAACACATACCTGAAATGACCCTGGTTCAATACCAGCTGGGGACCTTTATACTGTATGCATGTCATACAAATGTCTGTTTGTTTGCTGTCTGTCTGTCTCTCTACCATCATCTGTTAATAATAAAAAAATAGGCAAAACATACTAAACAAATCATCTTAAAAAAAGGGAAGGTAGACATGTCCAGACTTCTGATTGTTCTGTGGACATCCATACTTGGCATCCATATTTTTGAAGAGCTCATCGCTTCTTCTCTTCTGGGAAGACTTTCAACAATATTTTGGAAACTGGCTGCAGGGAATCTCTTCCATTCAGCCCACAATGGGAGTATATATTTAATTTTTTAATTTATACTTTTATATCGACCCCCAGTGGGGAAATTACAAGTAGTAGTCTGCTGTAGTATTAAGATACCCCTGCAACTAAGAGATTCAGCCCAAACCAAGTAAAACAGCCCTAGGCCCTAAGTACACAAAGCTATGTTTACGAAACATAGTTATGACACGTAATTTATTTTGGAATAGTGAGGACAACTTTAAGACCGCAATTGCAAAATGAGGAAAAGGTTAAAGGGGAGCATTGGGACTGAAATGACAACTTTCTTAATTTCCTTCCAGACTCGTGGATCTCCCAGTCAGCTTCAGTTCCCCGCAACCAAAAACAGACGGGGGTCGACTCTCCATCACCAGCCACCTCCCTACCAAAACCTCCAGGCCAGTCTTCCTCATCTACTTCCTCCTCAGGCTCCCAGCCACAGCCCAGGACAGTCAAGGTGATCCACTCTGTTCATATTGAAGTCCTGTGTAGTAAACATTAACATAGTCTATGTCCGACGTTCCACTTCTGGGATTGCTCCGTTGCCGACGGATTTCACTCATTTAGGCCGGATATCCATTGCCTTGGGCTTTCTTTGTGTTGGATTTTAAACTTTGATCGCTTTATGAGGACTATGGTTAACCTTTCCTCAGATCTCTGCAGGGTAAATCCAGACAGACAGACTGTTGCACGACTAAAACAACTTTTGAACGTACACGTTCCACCAAAACAAGTTCCCTCCCTAGATAGAGGCGTCGTTGCTCCGTGCGGAGCTTAGCGCCATTCAAGACAATTGTGATTGGTTTAAAGAGATGCCAATAAACCAGAGCACGTTTTTCTCCCATCCCTGAATGCTGTGTGGACTAGCCAGACCCTCCTCCGCAGCGGGTCTGGCAAAGAAAGTCTAATATTAACAGGATAGACAAACTGGAAATGTTATTTTATTTTACAACTTAAATCCAAAGTTAAAGGTTCAGCTGTACATGCAACTTTTGTATCTGTTTTTTTATGTTTTCATTTAAAGCATGTTGTGGCAGTCCTGTTTGTTTAATTGCTTCATATTCTCAACTTTAATTCATATGTGCATTTAAATATTCTCCCAAACACCCTGCAACCACCACTGGAGCAGATTTAAGTGTTTTAATTCATTTAATTTACTTTGAAACATTTCTTTCTTTCACTACCCATATATGTCCTATTTGCTGTGTTTCTGTTCAATTACATGGGACCCAACTGTTGTTTTGAAGAAAGGTGTGCAAAAAATGTATAGACACAAAATGTATAGTCGTTTTGGGCATGTGTTTTACACCAAAATGAATCTGCAGTGCTTGTAAACTCATAAATTACTTAATGTCGTTGTAAAACTTTCCTGCAGTTAAGTCCTTGTTCTTGTTTGTTTATCCCAGGTGACCTGTGCCAACTGTAAAAAGCCCCTGAAGAAAGGCCAGACGGCCTACCAGCGTAAAGGCTCCACACACCTGTTCTGCTCCACCACCTGTCTCTCTGCCTTCTCACACAAACCCGCCCCCAAGAAGAGCTGCACCATGTGCAAAAAGTAAGTTGCACATTGAACAAGAGACATTTTATTGCTTGAATTTAGAATTGTAATGAAGCATGTGGGGTACATTCAAAAGTAGCGGGGTTGTAATAACAAACCAAATCTTTTAAAATTTTAAAAATAGGTATTGTTGGGTTTTTTTAAGTGAATTTCCAGCAGTTTTGAGTTTTCTGTCCCAATTATTAATTCACTGTTAACTCATATTTGCAAGTCCTAAACACAATATTTATATAAAAGGACAACTGTTATCATTTTTACTAACTGATGCACATTTCCTGTAGTGTTAATTGATTTGTGCTCTGTTTTTCAGGGACATAACAAACATGAAGGGTACCATCGTGGCCCAGGTCGACTCCAGCGAGTCTTTCCAGGAGTTCTGCAGCACGGGCTGCCTCGGTGCATACGAGAACAAGCAAAACCCCCCAAAATCAGGCCTCAAAACAAAATGTACTGTCTGCGGGAAGCTCACAGAGGTCAGTCTGTCTGACACAACTAACAACGCATACTCCTCCCTTGTCCATTTACCTGTCTTTCTCAACCAAAGCAACACATGCCTCTATATTCCTGATAATAGAATGAATAATTGAGTGGCAATGGGTAAAAAAATAAGGGAAACAACCCAAATGTATTATGTATATAAGTGTGTGAAAGTCTGCATCTGTACTGAAGTATGATCACAGTTAATTACAACCTAGAGGTATCTTTTTTTGTAAATATTATTCTTATCCCTTAATGAACATTCTCTTACCACCATTTCATTGCCTCTGTCTCTCCTTTATTGTCTTCCTCAAGACACTTTCATTCAATATTTATCTCTTTCTGGTTCCTTGTCTGCCTTTACTGTTCTCTCGTTCACTCTCCTTTCTTGCCTTCTCTCTTTTCTCCATCGTCCATTTCAGTATGGCATAGTAGGGCCCATTTGCAGAAGGCCTTCAGCTCAGTCTCCATGGCCACCAAGTGCAAAAACAGTTTTGTCAAAATTGGAGAATTCCTCCCTCCTCAAAATGAAGCATTAGCTGGCCCGGAAGCTGTGGATGAAATTACTTTTGTATTGGTGTCATGTAATTCTGTGTGGAATGGGCCACTTAGTGGCATGACACGCACAAAAAATATCATTTATTCAGTTGGCAATTGTCCTAGCTCCTTAAAGTATCCAAATTAAATGAACGTATCGTTATTTTCTTACTTACATTCAGTATTAGTCTGTGGGGTTGTTCTGTTACCTGCTTCACTGTCGGCTAACTAGTACTACTGTCACCTAGCAACTACAGCTATCTGCATTTGTGACATCTTAAAATCATTTGCATTATTTGTCTCCTTATTGATTTCATTTGCATTTAGAAGTAACAGCAATGCCCCTGCCAAGCTACGGCAAAGTGATTTGCAAAGTACACAACATGGACACTACGCCTATGTATAAATGTAACTAACATGATTTTTCTTTCCTGTCATTCCCCATAGCTTTAGATTTTAATGATTTTAATTTTAGCATATTGCAGCCTGTCATGAGTTTTTGTATGGGCTGTCCATTGAATTGAAGTGGCTCGTTGGACACGCCCTTTAGTTATTGTTTGTATTCATGCTCAAATCTGGGAAAAGATAGTTTAGAAAGACAGTACCGTTCACGTATACAGGCAGGCGCCATCTTGGGAAAACGGTCACGACCAGTCGAACGATGGCGCCCACCTGTATATGTGAACGGTACGGTCTTTCTAAACTATCTTTTTAATAAACTGTCTGTACTAGCGTTAAAAGCTCATTAGCGGTTTGCGATGAAACTGGTGACATTCGATTAGCATGGAAACATATCTCAGAGAACGGTTGACTTGGTACACACATGTAATTAAAACCTAGGTTCATTTTGTGCTGGGTTTGTCCTTTTAATTTTGCGCACCTATGACAACTTTGAAGGCCAAATTATTACAGTGTAGCCTAAATATACATGCAAGAGGTGTTGATCAGCTGTTCAAGTCAGCTGTTTACTGAAAAGTTTGTTTCTACTAAGCTAGAACTCCTTCACAATAAAGTGAAACCAAGTGTGACGCATAATGACTAGAGATGAGCAGATACCAGTACGCTGGTATCGGGAAGTACTGGAGTTTATGCACCGATCCAAAACCACGTGATAAAGCCCTAAAGAAAATCTACGTTAAAGTAGATTATTTATGTTCTTTTTCCGTTATAACGGACTGTCAAACTGGAGAATAAAAGAAAGTTCTGTAGCATTCATTGTTTGTGTTTGTTCATGTTTCACAAAGAGTTTAACCTGAGCCAGACCGACAACAAATATAGAAATAATATCACATCCATACAGGGATAGTAGTGTACAATTGTTAAAACATAATAAAATATATGACACACTGGTATCGGATCGGTACTCTATATCGGCCAATATGCAAGTTCAGGTATCCAAACCGTTATCGGGAAGCAAAAAATGGTATCGGGCCATCTCTAATAATGACGAGGTTCTCCGATTGAGGAGAGATTTAAAAGAAAGCTTGATGAAGTTTAGTTAATCAGGCTCTTGCTGCCCCTTCTGCATTTCTTTCTGTCTACAGATCCGGCACGAGGTTAGCTTTAAGACTGTGACCCATAAGATCTGCAGCGACACATGTTTCAACGTTTACCGCAGGGCCAACGGGTTGATCATGAACTGCTGTGAGCAATGTGGCGACTACCTGCCCAGCCGAGCAACAGCCAACCACTTCCTGCTGGTAGATGGCCAACAGAAACGCTTCTGCTGCCAGAACTGCGTCAGGGAGTACAAGCAGGTACTGTAGGCCCAAACGTAAGCCCCAGGTGTGTAATGTGTATCCTGATTGAAGCCTGTTAGATTTGTATTCATTTAAAATTACAGCTCTGCTCAGCTCTGTCAAAGTTTCTGTTGTATTAGTGTAGCTGTGGTGACCCCTCCTCCTCCTCATAGCCAAGAAACTGCCCCCCAGCAACATATATATATATATATATATATATATATATATATATATATATATATATATATATATATATATATATATATATATATATATATATATATATATATGGCAGCACTGATGACAGCATTTATGTAGAGCCCAGTAGTTTCTGTGATAACAGAATAATGGACGGAATTGCGTAATTTTAGCCAGAAATTACAGGTTGGAATTGTATTTGTTGCTTGGCAACGCTAGCTTATTTAATACTTATAAGTGGATGAAACTATAGAGTGACAAATCAGTGGCATTCAAAAGTGTGTCCAGTAATGAGCCATCCCGTATAAACCATCTCAGTTGGCCAAGTAGTGAAACGTAAGTGTTTAAATATCTTTGGCTGGTGGACAGAAGTTGCCTGCCTCCATTTGAGCATTTAAATAAGTTATCTTTTCTATATCTGACCAGCTCTGTTGTCTACATTTCTATAAAAAGTACAGAAATCTTCAAGACATCATAACTTAATGTTAGCATGAGACATATTCTAAATTCTGTAATGCCTCTTAGTTTTAAATAATTTTTTTAAGAACTAAAATCAATTCAATAAATTCAGTTTTGCACTTTGAGGAAAATCACCTTATTCTTCACTCGGGTATCATTAAATCATCCTTGTTGTACTTTGTATAAATAAATGAAAGTGAGAATGGTGCCAGGTCTTACAACCCATATTGAAGATAGTGGGGTTTTTTTTTTTTTTTTTTTTTTTTAATCAAGCAATGTAATAATATATTTCCAGGGCTGATGCTGCTACTGCTAGTCACTGTGATGATAATAGGAGGACAATGAGGATCATCGGTGTGCTTTTGTGGCTAAGCAGTGGGATCACAAAACAAACAGAGACTATTAGATACCGTACAGGGGAGATTCGTGCTGTTTACTCATCTAATGCTCATATGTCATTAAGGTTTACTCAACAAAAGTCAGAACAAATGCATTAAAACCTCTTTCTCCAAAGAAAAGGATCCATCAGGATTTCCCATAACTTGTAATGATCCATTTTTCTTTCTCTTAGGTGCATCTTAATATCCCTACACCACGGTTCACGATATGTTTGGATATTTTGACATTACGGTGCTGTCTATGTGTTTGCATGGACTATAATATGAATAAAAGGGCTTAAAAAGCTTGATAGAAGTCCAGTTGAAAAAAGCTCAGTTTTTTAGCTGACATTAAAACGTTTATATTGTTTAATCAATTAGCTTTATTAATGATTTAATATAACCTTGTTGTCACTGCAGAACATAAAGTTACTTATTATTTTGACATGGGGTTTTCCTTCTCTGTCACAGGCCCACAGTAAACTTGCGAGCTGCCTGACTTGCAAAACGCTGATCAAGACAGGCGAGGTGCTGCACAGCCTCGGAGCCGGTGGCACCATGGGCTCTTACTGCTCTGTCAACTGCATGAACAAGGGCAAGCTGGCGTCGACCTCCTTCATCAGTGAGTCACCAGACTGCAAAACACAAAAACTGAGCTTTTCTGAACAGAATTGAACCTTCAGATAGAGTTCTGCCCACTTCCACAGGTCCCATAATATGTTAAGCAGATCTTGGCGACACAAGGTCATGTTGTCGAGGCCGAAAGTGGGCAGTAGTGGAAAAAAAGACTTTTGTTGCAGTAAAGCCCGAGACACACCAAGCCGATAATCGGAGTCTGTTCGGTGTGTTCCGTGCCGTCGTCCGTCCGAGGGGCCGTCAGCCTTCATTTTGGCCGATTTGACATGTAGAATCAGCGGGGCGGGCACTGCCGGCAGTCGGACTCAAATGACCCATCTGATTGGTAGAGTGCTAACCCGGAAGCGGGAAGCGACATGACTAGACTAGAGTGTCTCAAAATCGGACGAAAATCTTTTAAACTGACCTTTGTTGAGCTGAAAAGAAGACAGATTCAGCAACTGCACGGCCTATTTCTCACTTAAAATGTTTTCGGTTTCGGTGAACTATTTTAGTACAATAGGAGATCGTATTCTGAACAAGCCGCCATGACAGTCTGGCTTTGGATTTACGGAGAAACCAGAGCCACGTGCCGCGTTCGTCCAATCAGCTGCCGGTTTTCATTTTGGGGCGACAATACAGATTAGCGCCGCCTGCTGTTATGGAGACAGATTACGTTTCGTCGCTTTGGTGTGTCCCGAGGCCCTTTTTGGACCAACTCGGGGAGACTGATCAGTCCAACCGCCTTTTCTGCCGAGGGTCGACCCGTCTGGTCGGTGTGTCTGGCCCTTTAGAGTTCGGTAGCCTACTGTTTGTGTTGGGAATTCAAATATTTCATTGTCTTAATGTATTTAGGTCTGTATGTTCTGATGATGGATAACTGACTTGACAAAGCAGCAGAGAAAAGCTCCTGTTAACCTGTTTGATGATTAGTATTCATCCCAGCAAACATTGAATGCACACGTAAGAGAAACAGCTATTCACTTAAAAAGGACCATTTCAAAAAAGTCACAAGCATGTGTAATAAATGCATTGTCGTGAGTTTTAATGTTTAATGTCTGTGTGTGCAGACACAGAACCCACATGTCACTTCTGTAAGAGGAATTCATTACCGCAGTACCAGGCCACGCTGCCAGAGGGAAACATCCTCAACTTCTGCAGCTCACAGTGTGTTACCAAGTTCCAGGTGGGGACTCTTGTCATTTCAAACCAGAATACACAAATCTGGGTCATTTTACAAAAATAATATACATTTTACAAAGGTAATAAAGTGGTCACACTGGTGAACGCTGTCCCTCTGATGTATTCTGGATTATTTAGCACAATAATTCTTTGATGTTGTTGAATTGAAAACACCATATTGTTGCGTGCAGCTGCATGGAGGATGCTGCTGAAAATTAGCATACATACAACTAATCTCATGCAGTAAATACTTTAGATAATTGGATCAAACTAGGCTTTCGAATAGTTGGTGTTTCTAATGCGCCCTGTACTCCAGTGTGAAGTTGTGCAGAGCAGATGAGTAAAGACATAAAATGGTATCGTACCTGATAGGAATGAAAGTTGTGAAAAAAATAAAACCCAGATTAACCGGTATCTACTCAATTGACACATTCCTCATGAGAACAGCAGCTCAAAAACACAAACCTAAAACGCCACAGGTTTCCTCAGTGGAGTGAGATGACCGGATTACTTTTTTAGCATCATGTTGCATAAATTTACATATTAATGAGAAAACAGATTTTCTTCAAACTATCGCGACTCTATCGTTGTTTATGACCGTTCATATAATTCTACCCATATGTAAAAAAAAAAATAAAGAAATATTTGCAAGTCACTGTTTAAATTAGCTTTGTTTTGTTGCATCTCTAAGTACAACCAGCTGTGTTTTGATATATCAAGTATCCAGATGCTTATGGAAGGCCATTAGACACAGATGTTGTTACTCACCAGCTGCTAGTCATCAAAAGTTTTAATTTCCTCCCTTGTTGTTTTTTTTTTTTTTTACAGAACGCTACTCTTCAAACCGCCACCAACGGACAAACGCCACTCTCCACCACAAACAACACCGTCCAGCTCAAGTGTAACTACTGTCGATCAGCGTTCAGCTTGAAGCCCGAAACTCTGGAGTGGGAGGTGAGGCCATCCTGAGAAGTAGTTGCACAATTTTTTTTATTCAGATATCACAGGTATCACAGATCTTTTTCTTCCACAAAGATAATATAAGATAAGCCTTTATTGATCCCCAGAGGGGAATTTCGGGTGTTGGAGCAGCACAAGGACAGAAGTACATATAGATTAATAGAGAAAGGTAAAAGGCGGGCGGGCGGGCGGGCGGGCCCGCATTTGGCGACTGGTGAGTGTTAATTTCTCAAATGTGTCTGTCTTTAGGACAAGGTCTACCAGTTCTGCAGTAAGACGTGCTGTGAGGACTACAAGAAGCTCCACTGCATTGTGACATTCTGTGAGTACTGCCAAGAGGAGAAGACGCTACATGAGATGGTCAAGTTCTCCGGAGTCAAGAGACCTTTTTGCAGCGAAGGTAGTAATCTCCCATCCTCTCCTCTAAGACACTTGATAAATCTGAGTCATTTTCTTGACAGTTTTGAAGTAGTCAGAGACTGATCGTATCCCATGATGGCTTTTGTTGATTGGTTTTCAATGCCTTTTGTTTCTAGATGTGTGTTCAATTGTTTGTTTGCCATTTTAAGCATATTTCTTGTTTTTGGATTTGTACTCTGGATTTTGCTTTGTGGGTTCCAGTTGAGACTGCTTTTCAGTTTCTTGAAAGTTTGTCCTTTTGCAATTTAGGTTTCTTTCCTTCTCTTTTTGTTTTTGTTCAGGCTGTAAGCTGTTATTTAAGCAGGATTTTATCAAAAGATTGGGTCTGAAGTGTGTCAGCTGTAACCACTGCAACCAGCTCTGTAAGAGAGGTTTGACCCGGCAGCTCGGTGGCATGACTCGGGACTTCTGCAGCGAGACCTGTGCCAAAAAGTTCCACGACTGGTACTACAAGGTATCTCTTAATAAATGAACACAAATATAATTGTACGCAGGAGTACGTTGTTGTGAATATCCTGACATGTTTCTATTCCACTAGGCGGCGAGGTGTGACTGCTGTAAGGTTCAGGGTAACCTGACAGAGTCTGTGATGTGGAGAGCCGAGATGAAGCAATTCTGTGACCAGGAGTGTCTATTAAAGTTCTACTGCCAGCAGAACGACCCCATAATGGTCACGCAGAAAGGCCCCGAGAACACCACCCTGGGTAAAAAAAAAAACGTGTTTCCTTTGGAATAACTAAGGTCTTCCTACAAATGTCTGCCTTCTTATGTTACTGTATGTGTCAATTATTCATGAGGCTAAGATGTGATGTATTTCATTTTTCTCTTTATAGGATATGAAATGCAAGGGGCCAAACTCGGGGTAAGTAAGAATTTGAAAAAGGTGTCTGTATCATACAGTTTGCCTTCTATTTATGAAACATTAGTTGTTGCTTTATCTATTATTCAAATGTTACCTTTTTGTTAACCAAATATATGTTCCTTTTTTGTCAGACTTTTACTTACCCGCTGCCCCTTAAAAACAACCCCATTATTTGTTTTAATAAAAGATTGATTTGTCAGAGCAGAAGCCACATTTGTTTTTGCGATTTAAATCTGTACATTTTTATGTTTTTCTCAACCATGTTGCAGCTGGTGAACCAGGGTACTGTGGCGTATGCTGGTGGAGGTTTGATGAGAGATGTCAAGAACAAGGCAGTGCTCTGCAAGCCACTCACACTGACCAAGGCTACCTACTGCAAGCCACACATGCAGAGCAAACTTCTGCAAACAGGTAAACAAAGAATCTTTCTTAAGTGTTCCACAAACTGAATTTTATATATATATATATATATATATATATATATATATAACTATATATTATATATATATATATATATATATATATATATATATATATATATATATATATATATAAAAACAAACGAACACTGAGGGAAATTATGAGGTTTGCTTTAGCGAGGCAGTGGATGTGGGACATTTTTTAGTTTCACTTGAGTCCGACTTAACCATTATGTGGAGTTTGACAAAATTCCTGCCACTCACCCTTCAAATTCATCACTTCATGACCCATTATTACACGTACTGATTTTTGTATTTAATTTTATGGTTTGACATATCTGTTTCCACAGATGTAGACGATGGTGTGAAGAGGGAGTATATTCCTGTACCCATACCTGTGCCTGTCTTCATCCCCATGCCCATGAATATGTATTCCCAGATCACTCCCACCCCAGTCTCTCTGCCTGTACCGGTAAGACACGATGAACACGTATGGCTTATTTATGGTAAAAGGCAAAAACTTGACATACAGTAGACAAATTACTAAAAGCCTGTGTGATAAATGTTAAAATCCCAGGCTGCTTAAAATGTCTCTTTTATGAACAAATAAGCAAACACAACAATTAAAGTGTACACATTTTTTATGTTGTTATTGTCACCAAAGCTAAGTAAAGAGACATTTATTAATTAAAGTTGTCTGAACTAACCAAATAGCTACGTGTCCTGTCCTGTCTAGATTCCTGTGCCTGTGTTCCTGCCCACCACCCTGCAGGGGGCAGAGCAGATCGTCCAGACCATCAACGAGCTAAAAAACAAGGTGCCCTCCGACCATCTGGAGGCCCACCTGCTCTCCATGGCAGAGATGATCACAGAGGACCAGAAGCCAGGTGCGCTCATAAGGGATTATCTTGATACAGATAGATAAAAATAACAACTTATTTCAACAGTTATTACATGAGTTACAGTAGTTAGAGCCAGGAGAACTAGCACGGTTTTAAAATTGTATTAATCAATTGTATAAAGCAATTTTTCAAAACCTCAGAGCTGGTTATTTTTTTAGTTCAAATCAACACCTCTAAGACAGAGGAACTGCAAAAGCCCAAAACATCGGCTACATAAAATAGTAGCGGTGTGACGAGATCAAAACATTTTGATATTTCTCGTCAAGGTTAAAAGTAGTCTTGCTGTATCAGTACACAAGCGCAGAATTACTTTGTTACTGCTGAGAACTAATTAATTTTTAAATCAATCGGTGCCAAATTTCGTTACCTGAGAGCGCGTAAGAGCGAGCTTCCTCTCTGCATGTTTCACAGAAAGTGGAGCTCAGCTCCGACACACACACACACACACACACACACACACACACACACACACACACACACACACGCGCACACACACACGCACGCAGATGGAGCGAAAGTTACACCCTGCCTCTCCAGTTTGTTAAAGTCACAGTGAGTCACGGCAATGCCAGTAAAGCGAACATAAGTGGTTACAGTTTTTAAAACTTCACGCAGACAGCGTTAGCTGAAATATAATAGAGAGATCGCCGTGCAGTTAATGTTACCCTTCCGAGATAGACAGGTGTTCTCTATGCCCTGGTGAATGATTGACAGGCACAATTAAAAAGCGTTCATCTGCCCTGGTGAAGGACTGACAGGCTGTGGTTCTAGGGCAAGCCAAGGCAACTTTATTTCTATAGCACCTTTCAGCAACAAGTCAATTTAAATTGTTTTACATTAAAGAGCAATTAAAAATAGTCATGAAACTTGAACGGGCTAAAAAAGAGTAAGATACAAATACAAGAATAAAAGTTACAGTAGAGTGTAAGAAATGAATAATCTTTTGATTAATCGGTTATAGGGGTGGGTTTGGGAGGAGACAGGGATGCCACAATTATTAGGTCTCAAGAGGTTAGTTATACAGGAGAGAAGCCATTTGAGTTTGTGGCAAAACCTTTCTCAGTGCTCATTTGATACATGACTTTCGATTGAATAAAAGACTATTTTTCCAGTCATATTTCATCATTTAAGTTTTCTTCTTGTCTTGTTCTCGTGAACCCAATCTGGTCTCTTGTCTCTAGAGCTGATCAAATATTATATGGTCCAATTGATTGGTTCTCATTTTGCTAAATCTGGCACATTAAAAGTCATATTTTTCCCTTACGTACTTATAGGTCTGTGTACCGGTACTCAATACCTTTTTTTTTTTTTTTTTTTTTTTTTTTTTTTTTTTTTTTAATGGTATTGACAGAAATAACCAAGTAGTATCGAAACCTCCCTAGTTAAACACACTTGCAAATACCTGCATTTGATCCTTTTTGTCCCCAGATCTAGAAACAAATGAATATTTGTGTGGTTTTGCACACAAGTGTTCTTTGATTTAATGCTATGTGTGATTGTCCCCCTATCGCAGCAGCTATACAACCCATACAGTCTGTAGTGTGGTAAGATCTAGTGCATTTGAAGACTTGTTTTTTAAAGATGTATTTGTGCAACAACAACAACAATCATTTGGATGGGTGGTGGTGGCATTTTATGGGTATCAAGTGACGTGAATGAAAGAAATAAAGTACTCTTATGGGTATCTGCACTACTTTAATTTTAAAAACCAGCTGGCTTACTTGTGTCCATGTAGCTGTATTTTTTTTTTTTTTTTGGCTGAGCTTTTGAGATTGAGGTGAATGAATCATTAAGAAACCTTAATCTGTAAACACAAATGTCTCCTTCCAAAAACAGTGTTCTTGTGACAACATTCTCAATATAACAAGATGTTCAGTTTGATTTAAAGAAAGCTGCAGCAAGTGATGACAATGAGAACCTACTTGACTGTGTGTTTCAGATGTGAAGCTGGTGAAGGTGAAGAGGGAGCGTAAAAGGAAGTTCTCCAGCAGCAGCTCTGAGGAAGAGGAGCAGGAGAAGCAGGACAAGGTTGAGAAGGAGGACGAGATAGAAGAGAAAAAGGAGCAGGAGGAATTGGAAGTGAAGGAGAACAAGGAAAAGATAGAAGAGAAAAAGGAGCAGGAGGAAATAGCAGAGAAGGAGGAGGGAGAGGAGGAGGAGGAGGACGACAAGTATGCACCCGACCTAGACCTGGAGGCAGACTTCCCTCAAGGTAAACGCCTACTGTACATGTAGTTCTGTGCCTGTTGATGCTAGGCTAGTGAGGCAATGTAATTCAGAAAAAAAACCTGTTAAAGCCACAAAATACCTATACCAATTAATAATAGTTCTACAGTATTGACAGGCTCCGCATTCCAAAGCTTGAATGATGTTGAAAGATAGTCTTGCATTTCCAGACCTTCCTCCACAGCGCTGTGGAGGAGGGTCTGGCTAGGCCACACAGCATTCTGGGATGGGAGAACTTGGTGGTTTATTGGCATTTCTTTAAACCAATCCCTCTTTAAACCAATTAAAGACATCCGGCCAAAATGAGGGGCATCTGGTGGAATTTCCGGCGGCACCTGAAGAATCCCGGAAGTGGAACGTCGTCCATGTAGACTAGTTCAAATAGAACTGAAACTTGTATCTTTAAGACAAAGTTTTGAATGGCAACTAAATTAAGAAATGCTCCTAAATTCAAATGAACGCTCACTCTGACATTGTCACACGCTGGCTGTCCAAAGAAGTTATGAGCCAGGCCAGGAATAAGACATTTTTTTTAATTCAAATGTATTTGTTTTCACTGGCCTGGTATAACACGCTTTAACTGCGCTGGGCCTTGCTGAGCCATGTAGAGCCAAAATGTGAAGGTATTTCCCTCCACAGTCATATTTTTAAACCTCTCAATGTATTCAGCTTTCAGTGCTATTGTTTATATCTTGTATATCACCAAATCTCTGTGTTTTTAACTTTTGTTTTACACCTGCTCTACTGTAGGTTTCAGAAAGATTACAATCATGCTAAAGGGTTAAATAATTATGGTAAAGGTTAAAATTATCTCTATTATATTTTGGTTGGTCAACTGGATTAATACCGTCATAAAGAGCATTCTTTGATTCATAAATTAATGTGGGAACTTTTTTTTTTCTTCTTATTACAATTCTATCACAAATAAAGTTTGAAATAATTAAGTAAAGCTTCCAAAATAAAGTTGGGGGTAAGGGAGGAGTTAGATTACAGACCTGCTGCAGGTACATATGGATTCACAGCAAAAGTGCATGTTAACATCCTAAATTAACTGGTTTGTCTGAATAACCTGGTCTCTCGAGTGCATGTGAATGTACCGACTGACAGTGTGTTACCGTACCTGAGGCTCTTAACTCCAAAATGCTGAGAGACACTGTCTGTCTTAACAGTAAGTCATCTCACTGAATGCTGAGTCATCACCACAATGTCTAAACCCCTAAATCTAAAGTTGAGCCGCTTTTTTCCCATCCCATTGTTGCCACTGTCAATTCAAAATGAGTGAATATTTTCAAGAAAACAATGAAGTTCATCAGTTTGAACATTAAATATCTTGTCTTTGTAGTGTATTCAATTGAATATACTGTAGGTTGAAAAGGATTTAGAAATCATTATATTCTGTTTTTATTTACGTTTTACACAACGTCCCAACTTCACTGGAATTGGGGTTTGTAATAAAAATAATAATTCAACAGATGTTGTTTCCTGTCTCAGCCTCAGACCCTGTTCCAGTTGGGGAGGGAACGGACGAGGATATGGGCTTCTCTCTACCTCCAGTCCTGGCTGAGGAGAAGCCGGAAGAGTTGGAGGCGTCTGCACCTCGACCACAGCCCAGAAGACAAGTACGCACACACAAACGCATACACACATGTAACAATTAGAAACACTGCACTGGCCAACCTACAATTTACTGTGTAGTAATTGTGTGTTTGTGTTGCAGGGGAACAAGAGGCTGGCGGTGGAGGAGAGCTCAGATCTGGCCTCGTCCTCTTCCTCCCATCCAACAGACAGACACTCAGCGGGACGGGCGCTGCCTCTCAAAGCTCGATATGGCGTCAATGCCTGGAAACGCTGGGCGCTATCTCCTTCTGACCAATCAGATGACACCAAAGTAAAGGACAGCTTCAAACCAGGTAAGCTGAACCGGATCATGAACTTACTGCCTTGGCTCAGTAGTAGTTGCTTGGCAGAAAATGAAAGGTTGATTATCATATTTGAGAACGTGTAGGATGTGTTTGCTGAAAGCATTCTGTCTGTTCCTCATCTCCTACAGCTCGGTCTAAAAGTAACCTGTTGTCGCTGACTTCAGAGGAGTTGAACGTTGCTCTGTCCCGGTTTGTCAGGGAGGTGTGCAGGCCCAGCGGGGAGCGCTACTCTCCAGACAGCATCCTCTACCTCTGTCTAGGAATTCAGCAGGTTGGTACCAAGCCAGAGAATCAAACCCCAGAAACACCAGCACCTCTCCAGCAAGCCATAAGAACAGAAGTAGAACATTGAAAATGAACACTGATCATTAAGATTGCACCCCATGTCAGTTCATACACTTTAAAAGGTTTCTTTTCAAGTTGTTTCTTGACTATTGAAAACACTAGTCTTAATGCAAATTATTTTCACATGTCAATCTACCTTGGTCTGAGATGCATGGCACGTAACGGTAGCTACACAACAGCAGTTTATCCAGCTGGGGACCTTTTGTTGAATGTCAACTTCCCGTAGTTTCTGTCACTTTCCCTCTACTACAAAAAGAGGCAAAAACCCTATTATCTGAAGAAATGAAAGGTTATTACTCGCACAGTCATAAGATCATTTAAGATCAGATAAAACTTTATTCATCCCAAGGGAAATTGTTGTGCAGTAGTTGAAAGAGTGGAGATATATATATATATATATATATATATATATATATATATATATATATATATATATATCTCTCTCTCTAATAAAACAAAATATAAAGTGTGTGTGTGTGCATTTTTTAAGCATTGATAACATGCCAAAGGCATCAAATGGCAATCAAGTTTTACAGCTGAGATTGAACATAAAGCATGTATGTAAAGTTTGTTTAGTTTTGTATTCCACCTTTACTTAACCTGGGAAAGAACGCACTGAGGAAGAGGAGCAGCTTTCTAGTGTGCTTAGTTTTTATACTTCAAAAAAACAATGGGGCTTCCTGCTGACCATGTGACCATTTAATCGCCCCTTTGTTGCATGCCCCTGTCATAGACTACGGTCCCTCCTTTGTTTTCCCCTCATTTCCTGTCACCTCTTTGTCAGTATCAAATAAAGACAAATATACCATAAACATATTACATATAAGAAAATAATTATATGTATATATTTTTAAAGATATACAAAGGCATGGTATCTTTGGTAATGTTAGCAGTTGGGTTGTCACAATACTAATTTTGTTGACTTTCACTACCACCATAAGTATTATTGTTGTTTCACCGACTAAAATAACAAAATATCTTAAAATAATACAAAATAACTATTACATTTTCAATTTAACCTTGTTAACTGTCCTTCTTGTTCTTTAAGAATTCCATCTGTAGTTTTTTTAGAGGTAGGAACTAAAGTTAGAGTGAGTGTTTCCAGGAGGACAGATATAACTGGCGCACAGTCTTCCCTCTCACATGTCCATGCCCTGAGCCTCTCACATATTAGCAGCGGGAGCATGGCTGTGGAGTGGAGCACACGATTGTCCAAAGTCCACTGGAGGGTGATTTTTCTGAAAGAAAAATGTAAGATTGTTTTATCTGTTTATGAAACTAACAAAGTTTAAAATATTTGATTGTTTTATGTGATGTTTGAGGAAGAAATGTGGGCTTTAAAGACTTTAAAATGTATTGTACCTTTTCTGGGCCTGCTTTAATTTGCTGCTTTAACTTTTCCCTCCCTTTTTAAACAAACATAATAGGTAATTTGTGGGTTTTTGCTGAGAAGAGAGCTTATGGTGTTCAGATAGTTTTATCAGAAAGACAGAAAACTTTTTGTTCTAAATGTGCAGATTTGTGTCCAGTGATTATAACTCGTTTAACTCTGCTGTTCACATCCTGATAAACAGTGATGATTGTTTAAATATGAGGACACTAAAGTTTTGATATCTGCATATTGCAGCTATTCGTTTGACCTTTTTGTTTTTTAAAGATGAGATTTTGTGTGTTTGAAGCATCTTCACGCCAAAGGCCGGAAGGATGACCTATTTAGCGACCCGTGCTACCAGCAGTTTGGAGAGGAGCTTAACAAGGTCCTGAAGGACTGGCAGCCCAGCGTGCTTCCTGATGGTGAGTCTGAAATCACCCTCTGTCCCGCTCCAAATGACTCTTTATAGTGAACTTTGTCAGATTTCTTACCAGTTAAGCGAGTGACCACATTTTAAAACGCCACACGATCGGTTAATAATATCCAAACAACCACAATGTACACAAATATAGCAAAAATAAATTGGAAAAATAAAATTCACAGGTCAAATTGGACCTCAACCAACCCAGAGCTCCAAAGTAGCTTTGATAGCTGCAAGTGAAGTTAGTGTATTGGTCTTAGCACCACCTGGTGGCGTAGTGCTGTAGTGTTTCTCTCTATTACGATCAGCGTCCGATGATTATAACTCTTCTGCTGTTCACATCCTGATTTGCTGTGATTGCACTATGTTATATGAGGACACAGGTTAAACAAGTTATCCTGTTGTACTTGTGAAGATGCATTTGTGAGATGTAAAATTTTAAGATATAAAGAATAAAATAAATAAGTTTTATATGGATTTGCTTGTATTTTTTATTTTTATGATTCACGGCTAAAGTGTGAATTTAGTTAAATTTGGTCCAAAAAATATGAGTGTTAGAAGTAATAAATCTAATTTATGAAATGCATGCATGTCATTAAAGTCTGCAGAAAGATGTCCTGAACAAGTAAAAGTACAGTTTGAGGGTCATAAATATTACTATAGCCTCCACTTAGCTCCATCTTGGATACAGAGTAGTGAGCTTCAGACTAAGGATGGTTTACTTCCTCCAGGCTCGCTGTGGGGCCGAGTGGAGGAGCAGAGCCTGTGGAGCAGCCGACAGCTCGGGGAGCAGAGTCCGGCCGCTCTGCTGCGCTCTCTGGTTTACCTGAACACCAAATACTTCGGCCTGCGGACTGTGGAGCAGCACCTCCGCCTCTCCTTCGCCAACGTCTACGGCCCCGACACCGTCCATCCCGTCACTAAGGAGACGGCCGTCTGCATCCGCGTGCCTTCCATCTCTCAGGATCACCACGGTGAGACCGGCAGCATGTACATTTTGGGATTTATTTATTTATTTTGATGCATTTTAGCAATATTAGCTTTCCTGTCTGTGCAATCTACAGTGACCCGAGCATTTAGATTTGACATATCACATCTTGACACATCTCTTTATACTTCAGATGTATTCTTTTTTAAATAAATTGTTAATTTGTGTTTTTTTTGTCCGACACATAACCTTAAATGTTTGATTATTTTTGTCTTTTTGGTCCATTAGTGCAAACCGAGTCGAGGAAGCGTAAGTTGGAGGAAGGTGATCAGGACTATGAACCAGACGATGACTCGGGAGGCTCCGCTGTCCGCTGCCCGGTTAAGAAGCACGAGTGTCACCTTTACGACCTCTACAGATCTAAGTGGTGGGTTCCATAGCTTTACTGGTGGCCTCGCAGAGGATCAAATTGGGCAGCGGCTGGAAAAACAAAGATTCCCATTTTTAGACACACACACACACACACAATTAATCTCACGCTCAAGTTATTTCCAGGAGTTATTTGAAGTTTTAGTCGGGCTGCAACTAAATGATTGTTTTGCTATCAACTAATCTATTGGTTACTGCTTACGATTTTGACAAAATTACAGCAAAACCGAGTAATGAAAATACTGACTGCATGTTTTGTGCGACAAACTGTCCAGAACCCAAATAGGTATTTATTTTACAATGATGAAAAATTGAGAAAACGGTAAGACTTGAGAATATGGAATATGGTGAAAGCTAATTTTACTTTCATAAATGTTATTTCTGTTGATGAATTAATAAATCTACTCATTTACACTCCCTTTTAATCACTAATTAAAACCTGACTGATCAGATTTTTTTTATTTTATTTTTTTGGACATTTTCTGGAATAAAACTTTTTGTTGCACTGAATAAATTTCAAGATAATGTTATGACTTATCAGTCTCTATTTGTATAAAGTTTAATTCAGGGAATGTTTGTCTTCAGTTGCTCCATTTTGCATCCCTTTTATTTTTTTGAGTCCTGTGATTATAACTCATTGCTGTTCACATCCTGAACTACAGTGTTGACTATTGAAAGATGAGGACTTACCATGAAATACTCTGTTGTCAAATGTTCAGAACAATAGATTGACATTCTCTCTTTCTCCCCCTCCCACCATCACCACCTCCATTTGCCCTCCACATCCCTCCTTCAATCATATTTCTGCTTTGTTTACATCCTTTCAATCCTTTTTATTTTCTCATCCTCTCGTTATTTTCTCTTTTCCTTGTCTTGCATGTTCCTGTGCTTTTTTTACTTTATGACTTTTTTTTTTTTTTTTTATAAATTTTTTTCTTCTTATCCCCTTTCTTGAATGTTCTTCTCCTCGGCTCACTTTCTCCCCTTTTCTCCTCTCATCTCACTATACTTATTTCCTCCTCCTTCCTCTTGTCACTTTTACTCTTTCCCCACCCTCCTCCCCTTCCAGCCCAGCATTGTTACGGGAGCGTCTAGACGTCTTCTACGTTCAGCCGGGTCTGACCTGCGATCCCGATGACCCGCAGTGGTTCAGCTCCACGCCGCTGGAGCGACAGATCCTGGAGAGCCTCCTCACCAGAGTCCTCCTTGTCAGGGACATTTACACAGACAAACCACACGAGGAAGAAGAGGACAGCGGTGAAGCAGTTGGGGGAGAGTAGCGGTCACTTTGACTTCTGTTAGCAGAGCCTAGACAGTCAACAGAGGAGGAGGAGGAAGCGGAGGATAGCTAGTAGTGTGTGTGTGTGTGTGTGTGTGTGTGTGTGTGTGTGTGTGTGTGTGTGCGCGCGCCTCTCCCGTCTTACCCTCCTCACTGACTTGCGGTTTCCTCCAGGTGAGGGGAGTCCACAACAGAACTTAAGAAAGTAGAGGATGATGAATTTGGTCGTGAAGAGCAGCCCAAACTTTTACTTCTGTTGATAGATTCACAAACCGAGGAAGAGGTCCTAAACCAGAAGGGGTCAGGGACAAGTCAGTCCTGATGTGTTGGATGATGAGGGGTAAAGGAGGTGGAGCTGCCATTCAGGTAGAAGACCAAGTGTATCGACAGTTATAATCTATTGAATTGGATGTGCTGCTAAGAATCTAGCTTGCTTGTAGTGCTCAGACATGCAGCTTTAAAAATATTTAAATTTTTAACAAGGGTCATCAGGAGGCGAAGGGACAGGAAGTCATGGAGTTTTTTCCTACTTGAAACCATCGCTCTGTGGATGGAAAAGATGACAGTGTGCTTTGGGGTAAGAGAGAGTAACTTCATTTTATACAAAAAGAATCGGTAAGCGAGGGACAAGGCAGACAAAAGGTCTGGGTGAAACCAGAACCTCTACCTTAGAGGTGGCGCAGAGGAGGAAGAGGGCAGTGCTAGGCTGATGACGTGTCTACAAAGTTGGCAGGTCACAATTCTATCTTTTGATGCGATTGGTAGTTCAATTTGTACAAAAATAGAAACACAGGTAGCCAGGTAGGTTTTTGGGTCAATAGTCACCAGTTTCCAATATAGCAGCTGATCATACAACTATAAGTGCTACTTTCTATTTTTCTATTTTAAAGGATGATAAACACTGACTAGCAGAATATATGTTACCTATATACATCTATACTGGAAAGATTCAGGCCCACATTTTTGACCTCACCCATCAGTGATATAACGATGTACCTTGTCCACTTATGGGGTTTGAAAATGTCTAAGTAAGCAAATATTTGGTTCAGAAAATGAAGATGTAAAGGTCGTACACACACCCACACAACTGTTAGACTTGTGCTCAGGTAAAGTTTTGCGGTCTTTAGCCAGATATTGGCTGGCAAAATTTGCTCCAGGTTGCAGCTAAAAGCAGGCAGGACAGAAAATGGCATGGGTAAGGTTGTAATCAAACGGCACGAGCGTTTCCTGTTTTGGTGTGATCTCCAGTCCACCCTTTGACCGGAAATTTATTGGCCAACAGAAACGTTACTTTAGTCGGTTTCATCACCATATTTAGTACATTATCACAGACTATAAACTGCAGTGTCTCTTGCGCGCTGTGTGAATTCTCTGTTCAATATTGACTTATTAATATTGACTTGAACGGGAATGTTATGGGACTGTACTTTTTTTTTTTTTTTTTTTTTATTATTAAGCAGGTAATATTGTGAGGTCCCCAAAAACTGGTGTACCAATACGAATGAAAAAGGTGCTTAAAAACAGTAAAGGGATCAAATTGGGTAAATTAATTGAAATCAGCTGTGTGGGTGTGTCTAGGGCCTTTTTAAGGTCGTGAACTTAAACTCAATTAGACAGTGTGTTTTTGATTGGTCAGTATTTTAAGTGATGCGATGTACAGCTGACTGTGTCAAAGTCTAATAAGTGCATAAGGAAAACCCTTTTTTTGCCATGTAGAGTCTGAAGATGGAATTTCTGTTTTTCCAACATGTCTTGAACACAGCATAATGACCAGCATCCTCTTCCTCTCAGTCAGGGCAACCTACTGGTATCACACATCTCCATTATAACCGCGCTGCTTTCATTCCTTCCCGTCACCCCGCTCACTGCTCTTCCTCTGTTAGTACTGCTCTCAGGCAAACCCGTTTGAACTACAGAGGACTTCAGGAGCCAGAACTGATCCCAGTACAGTAAAAAGAAGGCTTGCCTCTACAGACCTGACTCGCTGTGTGGTGCAGGTTAATGGCAACCTACCAACATGCTGCGTTTCTTTATAGGACATTAGGGGAACCTTCAGTCATGCGATGTAGCATTATGTACTAAGCCCAGATTGGGTTGCTTTTGAAGTGTAAATATCTCTGAAACAAGGTTGTTATTGAGGAGTCAATACAGAGAGGGTCACTGTGTAGTTTGGGGGAAAGGAAAACCGCCTACTGAAACCTTCAGCTTGAAGAAAAAAATAAAAAAAAACTGCCTCCTGAGAGGCCTTTTTAAATAGACTGATTATTTCTTTTTATTAGTTGGACTATCCTCTTTATGTTGGGATGGGATTCTTTTGGGTGCCATTTCCTTAACTGTCATTCATTGAAAACCTGCTGCAGCCTCTTGTCCATTTGTAAAGGGTATTTGTGCAGGAACCTGCTAAACATGAAGGACACGGATCATTCAGAGCTCAACGGACTATTTTTTTATTTTTATTTTATTTTTTTTAACGTTTCTGCGTTTGTCCCTGTGTTTGGACTTTCCTGGCATTTCTGTTATTCTTAGTCTCCTTTTAAACTTAACTGTTTAGTTTAAAAACTAAGCATCTCTTTTTCTCCCAGGCTGTTTTAGAGTGCTAGCACTGCAAAGCGAAAGCTTATATTCTAATAACGAATTGGTTGGACATTAAACGTATTTTTTTTTTTATGAACTATGTTTATACACTATCATTGTTTATTTATTTAATTTTTTTGTGGTTAAAGTCCCCTTTCTTACTTTTTATTTTGTTTGAGTTTTATTTGACTTTGCTTTCTAAATGTTTCAATAAATTGGAGAAAGTGTCATAAGTTTAAAATCAAGTGAACATTATTTGAGAATTTTCTTTTTTCTACTTCTTTCTTTTTCCTTTTGAATAGGGAGAATACGCTATAAAAGTGGCTCAAACTTACACCCAAACAAAATGTACCTTCTTTTTTTTTTTTAAAACCAGTGCTAAAACTATAAGGAGCACCCTCCAGATGTTGAGTTTGACCATCCATGAACACAATGTCTTACATTTCTCAGTGATTAAAGTTAGAGTTCTCCCGGCTGAAGTGGATTAAACCGGTTAACAAGATCACAGAACAAAACCTTTTCAGGGTTTTATTTTACCTTGGGCAGGTGTTGTGTTATTTTGTACACTTGTCTGTGCATTTAACGGTCTAGCAGTGTAACCGTTCAGGAACAGAGGTTTTGTGGATTTAGAGGGAGAACAGTGGTCTGGATTTCTGGTACCAGATCAGTGTCACCAGCCTCTAATCTTTTTAAACTTTGACTTTGGAAGTTAACAAAGCTGACCCCGGATCAGAGGACACTGGTAAACCTGGCTGATTTTTCCTGCTGGACCCCGAAGCAGTGACCAAACCTCCCACAGGTTTGGACCTACCTAGACGCTGTGGCTGGCTTTAATGCCGATTGTGAATGTGCCTATCTGTATATACTGAAAGTGAGAGATTGTGAGGCTGATGCTATGTGTGTGGGCTGATCTGCTGATACGGTCATGTTAAATAAATGATTTCATTTTCTAACCAGACTCCTTTTATGATGCCGTTTTTGGTATGCCGTGCAGTAAAAACAATAACATACATTAAAGGGCCAGTTCACCAGAAATCATGTATTTTCTTACCTGTCCCTAGTGGGGTTGAGCTGTGAAGTTGGACTTTAATGTGCTGAGATTTTGAGATTGTCCGTAAACCTGTGCTGCTAACCCAATGTAATGGAGGTGACTCAAAGCACTACAAAAAATGTGGGACTTCATCCAAAGTACAGCGTAGTTTCAGTGAAAACGTTTGGCTTTGATATTTGAAGATATATCCAGAGTAACCAGGGCCCAGTTTTTCAAAAAATGTAATCTGGATCAAATTGGTACATATTTGGAAATCTCATGTTTTGCTATCCAGGATCACCTGATCCATCTTACTTTTATGCCAGTTTTTTAAAGGAACATTGGTTTGTTACCAAATTTCAGGATTACCAAATCTTGTTTACCAGAGCCTTAAATGGAACCAACAACATAGCCTACTGGCTTAGCAAAGAACAGGTAGGCAAAAAATGCTTCACATATGCAGCAAATATGAAGAAATGTATATATATCATCAGTAAACATTGATTTTGTGCTCATTCACTTAAAAAAAAAAACGGATTTTATTTGGCTCGAAAAATCACAACTGAATCCACCCTTCTGATGGGATCAGGATAATTTTTTTTTTTTTTTTTTTTTGGATCAAATAGAGTTCAAAGTTTTGAAAAACCCAAAGGGCAGGTTTGATCCAGATCAAATGTAAAATCAGATTACGTGATCTGATCTTAGTTTGAAATCCCTCTTTTGCTTTTGAAAAACCTATTTCCAAGATTTGATCCAATCCGTGACCAGAAATCCCACTGGATTACTTTTGAAAAACTGGGCCCTGGACATTGTTAATGGCTGAGACAAATTTCTGCTGAGTTTTTTTTAAATGACATTTTTCTAAACAAAATTCCCTTCACCGCATTGTTTTGTTCAACAGCAGAAAGCCACAAATCAAAACCTCAGAACATAAAAGAAGAGAAATGTCTGAGATTTCAGTTAACTGGCCCTTAAATCTAAAGAACCAGGGTTGTGTGCAGCAGGTTGACGATGTAAATCCCCCAGAATGGCTGGAGAAAAGACCGGTTGGGACTTGTTAACGCACACTACACGGCCATAAGTATGTGGACACCTGAACGTTACACCCATTAGGACATCTCATTCCAGAACTACGGACATTAACATGCTGCTTTAACAGCCTTCACTCTTATTGTTTCAGTCTTTCCACTAGATTTTGGAACCTGGCTGCATTCCAGTTCATCTCAAAGGTGTTGGATCAGGGTCGAGGTCAGGTCTCTGTGCAGGACTGTCAAGTTCTTCCACACCAAACTGAGAAAGACTTATGGAGCTGGCTCTGTACTTGATGGCGTTGTCATGTTGAAACAGGAAGGCCTTCGCCAGTCGTGGAAAGTAAGGCTGAGTTCCAAATCGCATCATTTTTCTTTTCACTTTAGTATGTACTGCAGCTTCCCTTACCAAGTACGTGCTGTTGCGTGCACTACGCATACACCGGGGACATGCTGTACTACTACTTCATAACATTGCGCCTTAGAACTCCAGAACTTTGACCCTCTGGCTTGGAGCTAAATTCACAAGCTACCCAGCAGCATGTAAAGTCATTATAATGATCACATTAATACATTCATACATCAATCAACAATTGTAATCCATTAATATATATACTGTATATATATATATATATATATATATATATATATATATATATATTATTCTGAAATGAGCCATTCTGTATAATGAGTACTTTTACTTTTGTTACTTAAAGTATATTTTGATCTTAATCATTTTGTACTTTTACTTAAGTAAAGTTTGGAATGCAGGACTTTTATTTGAAACAGATTTCTACACTGTGGTATTACTACTTCAATTTACACAGTACTACTTTGTGTGCATGGGTGTCCAGATACTTTTGGTCCATGTAACATAATCACTCACGACACGAGGCAAAGCAGTACGTCATTCTTAATTTCCTTGATATTGAATATATCAATTTAAATAATTGTTCACGCATTATTTCTTCCATTATTTTTCCTAAAATGTCAAACTTTGTAAAAAGGCAGGTGTTAAAGGAACAATTATGGCCGTTGGTCAATGACCTTGTTATCTATTCTTATGTATAAGATTATAGAAACATTCTCTCAACAAAGATGAAAGTTACTACAGTGTGTTAACGTTGGCACGACATGGGGGCCTCTTCACTGTGTTCTGACCTTCCTCGCTATCATTTCCCCCTTATTTTCTTTCTATTTTTTTTGTCTTCTTCTTTACAAGGTGCCAGGCAGACATGACACCGAGGCAGTCAGTGTTATCTGGGAGGTGACGGACAGCAGGGCAGGAGGAGGGGCCGCGGCCTGTCGACACCCCCGGGGTCAGTGCAACAGGCGAGGGTCAGGGTCAAGAGACAGGAAGACGAGTTGGAAAGGTCAAAGAGGCCCGGACTCAGGAGGAGCTGAGTGGTTCTCAAAGTAAGTTCTGCAGAGTCCCCCTTGACTGTGGACACTGGTGGCATGTAACGAAATACATTTAGCAAGTACTGTACTTGAGTACATTTTTGAGTCAATTGCACTTTACGTGAGTATTTCCATTTTATGGTACTTTATACATCTATTTCACTACGTTTATCTGACAGCTTTAGTTACTTTTCAGATCGAGATTTCACAAACAAGACATGAGTTGATCAGTTATTAAAATATAATGCTTTGTTAAAGATTTTACAGTGCAAAAGTATTTAAAATTATCTTCACCTTAACCAGCCTTAACATTAAAGTCCAGTTCACATGTTAATGCATCAATAAAGTCCAGTAGTATAATGATACAACACTCATACAAATACTTACTTTTGATACTTTGAGTACATTTGGCTGATAACACCTTTGTAATTTTAAGTACATGATTTGAATACTTCTTTCACCACTGACTATGAAGTATTCCTGAAGGTCTCCACAGCTAATCTTTACTCAATGGAAATAACCAGATCAAAAAGATATGACCCATTTTCTTCATACATACACTGGAGAAGTTGCACAGAAATGTACGAAAACATTCATTTTGTGACATATTTTTTTGTCAGGTAGGTTTACTGTGAATTCCGCTTTGTTTATGAAGTTTGGTCCTTTTGGGACGTAACGAGCCGAATACAGGGAACAACGCAGCTCACTCATGACTGATTTGGCTGATGACTGAACTCATAACTGATAAGGTTGTTGTTATTCTACTTTTCTGTCTGCGAATCTCCTGGACAGATCAGAACAAACAATGCATTAGTCCCTCTCTCAATGCTTTCCAGCTTCTCTATGCTGTCTGTGGCTCCAAACTCATTGTTTCCTGCTGAAGACATTCAGCTTTAAAATGACTCACAGATATATAGTTTTTTGCTGTATTAAGTCTAGGCAGTATTTTCCTAAGGCAGCGGGTGACTGTAGTTCTAAGCAAATCTTACTCAGACAGGAGTAAACAGTACATTTGGTGGGGACTATTTTCAGCAGCGGATTAATATACATTTGCTGCTTTTGTGAGTATTTGGGCCGGCAGGACGGTGCATGTGGGAGTCAAAATAAACTACTGTGTGTGTGTGTGTGGTTATGATAATGAAGGAACATGTCGCCCAGTGTTTTTAGTAGTTTTTGGACATCAATGGAGCTCTGTGGTGCAGAGGAAAACTCATACTCACTGATAAATTCATTTTGGGATTTTGTCTTTTTTTATGGGATTTGTTGACAATACTAAAATACAGACTATCCCCCGTCTTTATCCTGTAGTGAAGGAAGACATTTCACAGAAGACAAAATATGGGGCTGACCAAAAATGAGGCTGCTTTTGTCTGAGCTTAAAAGGGCAATGTCCTCTCTCTCCCAGTGGGGGGCGCTACGCCCTCGCTGTGCACCCCTCCCTGGTGGGACAAGCTGAGTATTCCTGAGCTGCTGGTTTATCAGCCACCATCACCACCAGACGTGTTGTTAAACTAGAACACCCGTCATTAGCCGCAGGACGAGCTGCTGCTTTGTTCAGCTTCCGTGTCAGGGCCCACGTCTGACAAGAGGTTCATCTGCAGCCTGGCTGACGTGCGGTGGCCTCCCCTCTCCTCCCATAAGCCACTGCACACCCCCACCTCCTCCTCCCCAACCCCAGCCTCGCCCTGTCACCCTACACACACACAAAAGAAGCATTGCATGAAAACTCAAATCTTTTGGAGGCTTTAAGGAAAAAAAAAAAGAATTCCCTCTAGTTCACCTCACTTTTTTTGGTCTAGGTGGAACGGTAGAGGTACAAAACATGGTGACAAAACCCAATTTTTTGAAGAGGCAAGCTTTTTTCTTTCTGTGCTATCTGTCAGAGTTGGCCAGACTCCAGTAACTTGTCCCATTGATCTAAAGCTAAAACGGCCCTGTGTACCCTCACAGCCAGGCCCGCGAGGGGAGCGGGCTGGATGTAAAAACATTTTTTCACCCTCGTGGGTTTTTTTTTTGTTTGGGCTCAATCCCCAGCTCTTTCAGGGGGCATAAAGAAAACGCTGTGGTCAGCAGGGTCATGTGGGCGAGGCCCGGGGGGTAGACTATAGGTGGCGATTAAGGCCTCTAATGTGCAATGAATCCTCTTCGAATCACATGATATGAACTAATGTCACCATTTAATGATAAAACAACAGCGACTGGGAAGGGAAGAGCCAGTGTGTGTGTGTGTGTGTGTGTGTGTGTGTGTGTGTGTGTGAGAATGTCGATGTGTGTGTCGATGCAGTGTACAGCTGCACAGAGGACAAGAGGGCAGGAATGGATGACAACTGCATTTCTCAGTTCGTGTGCCTCAATGGCGCAGGACGGGAAAAGGTTTAGCTGGGACAGCCAGGATGTGGGTTAAAGTGCAACACAAATATGTTCCTTCCTTTCGTCCTCTTGGATGCTTTTATTTTGGCAAAATGCACCACAAATGTCCACAACAACTGTGTAACCCCCTACACACACACACACACACACACACACACACACACACACACACACACACACACACAGTTTAACCTTGGCTTTAACTGTTGGTGAGGAAGAGTGGGGGGCTTGGATTAAGTTAAATTTAGGACGGCCTGACCCTATATGGTGAGCCACAGCGAAGCAGTGAGTGCAACAATCCCTTCAGCGCAGTCACCAAACTCAAGTTTTTCCAAAACGCCCACCGGCTGACACATCAGCGACACACACACACACACACACACACACACACACACACACACACACACACTTTGAAGCCTGGATCACATTCCCTTCGCCAGAATCTTTGACAGCAGCTACTCTCCTCAGAAGTAATAAAGTTGCTCTACAAGTTGAAGAAAAGATTTTAAAACAGCTCTTACGGGTTTGTTGTTGACGTGAACCGTTGATGTGACCTTTGGCCTCTAAAGCACAGAGGCGTGTTGCAAAGCATTTCAAGTGACGACATCCAGTGATTGTATTGTCATTTTATCGATTCAAAACTGAAAGATGCTCCTCGTTAGGATGAGAAAAAAAAGGGTGATGCACAGTGTTCAAGCTGAAACAAAATCAAGGGTGGCTTTAGAAGGAGACAGAAATCCTGCACACTGTTGGTCACTTATCTTACAGTAAACTCACTTTATTTAGCTGCTTTATAGCATCTGTTGGTTGACCTTAATCACGTAAGACAGCACTTGCACCATATACAGTTTAATTAACATTGCCTGTGACGCCAGAAAAGCATCCTTCCAAATTAATGTTATTGAGCTCTTCCAGCTGGAAAAAAAACCTAGTAAATATATTCACTGGATTCACAGGATTTACAAACTACTGTCCTATGATAAAAGGAAATACATGTAATATATTACGTTGCTGCAAATGGTGTGCAAGAACTTTGTTGAAGCTATCATGAAAAACGTACGTTGTTGAAACCTAAATGTGATGGGGTTCCTATAGTCAAACAATCTGTTACCACGTTCCAAAATTGCCAAATTGAGTTAGTTTGACTGCAATATGGACTTGAGGACTGAGGGCAGTCTGTTTGCAGCTCTGTGGTGAGTGAGCTCGGGTCATGTAAGGTCAGTGTGGTTTAGAGTAAAGTGAGGAGATGCTGCCGCTTTTCGCAGTTTTGTAAATGTTTATTTGTGCTTTAGGCGACCTCTGGAAAGACAGGTGGAGATATCATTTAATTGTATTTATTTTCAGTTTGAGACCTTTAGTTGAGCACCTTTTATGAATGTACCCTGGTGCATTCAGGTGAAGCCAGCCAGGTGCATTGTGGGCACTGTGTCCATACCCTCGCCTCACCTGTAGGTGTCCCCGCAGAGCTGACCTCGCCTCACATAATTCTCTCATAATGCTCTTTCTCCCCGTGCGGCCCCCTCTCCTCTTTCTATGAACAGACAGTCAAAACAAGCCGCCCCTCACATGACCACACACTGTACAAATGCTGCAACATTACATCATTTATACTATTAACAACCACATGGTGTATGTAGGAAAGCCCTTTTTTTATTCAATTGATTAATTAATTCAAAATGTAAATGTGTTAATTGACTAGATTAGATGTTTTCTTTTAGTTGTTTGGACTTTTTAGGCTTTTTGTCAAGTCATGGTCAAACAAAAACCTTTCAAAGGGGTTCTCCTGTCCTGTGACACCAAATAATAAAACGATGATGTATTTTATTAGCTGCTGAGATTTTTGAAGTTTACAAGTCACTTTCAACAAAATGGAGGAGGGTCTGGCTGGACCACACAGCATTCCGGGATGGGAGTAAAACATGCTCTGGTTTATCGGCATTTCTTTAAAACAATCACAATCATCTTGGGTGGTGCTAAGCACCGGGCAGAGCAACGGTGCCGCTACAAAATAGCCTCAGGGAGGAACTAGTTTTGGTGGAACGTATATGTTCAAAAGTTGTTTAAAGCCCGAGACACACCAAGCCGATAATCGGCCGTTGGACAGTCTGGTGAGGTCAGTGACTCGAGTCTGTTCGGTGTGTTCCGTGCCGTCGTCCGTCCGAGGGGACGTCAGCCTTCATTTTGGCCGATTTGACATGTAGAATCGGCGAGGCGGGCACAGCCGGCAGTCGGACTCAAATGACCCATCTGATTGGTGGAGTGTTAACCCGGAAACGGGAAGCGGGATGAGCGTGACTAGAGTCTCTCAAAATCTTTTAACCTGACCTTTGTTGATCTGAGATGAAGACAGATTCAGCAACTGCACGGCCTATTTCTCACTTAAGCAATATGAGATCGTATTCTGAACGAGCCTCCATGACAGTCTGTCTTTGATTTTCCGGAGAAACCAGACCCACGTGACGCGTTCGTCCAATCAGCTTTTCATTTTTGGGCGACAATACGGATTAGCGCCGCCTGCTGTTATGGAGACGGATTACGTCTCGTCTCTTTGGTGTGTTCTGAGGCCCTTTTTGGACCAACTCGGGGAGCCTGATCAGTCCAACTGGCTTTTCTGCCGAGGGTCGGCTGTCTGGTCGGTGTGTCTGGCCCTTTAGTCGTGCAACAGAAAACTCAGATTGGACAGATAGTCTAGCTAGCTGTCAGGTTTTGAAACAATGTTAACATCATCATGCAGGGAAAATAATTTGAATTTGATTGAACTGGCAGAAATCTTAATATCTTTTGGTGGCTAAAAACATACTAAGGAAGTTAGAGTTGCTGCATGACCTTCAGTGTTTATGAAATCCTTGCGATGGCACTGGACTCCAATGAAAGAAAAAACCCTTATCTCTCTAAAAAAAAATAATATCACAATAACCTCGACTCTTCCACTGTGTTCTTAAAGGTGATTTTGAAAAAAGGAATTTATAGTTATTGTTTATCATTCTGACTATTTGTAATCATTTTTGTAAGGAACTTTGAGGTTGCATGATCTGATCTTTAAAAAATGCCGTCCAAAGTTTAACAGTCTGGTACCAAACTCCTAGAAAAGTTTCTGTCAAACAAACCAACATCTTTCCATGAGCCGGTGGTCAGGCCTCCTAGAAACAAATTCATCACACTCCTGAAATACATAAAGAGGGCCTGAGGTATTTGTGCTGTGGGCTGAGTGTGAATTTGTGAGGTGATTAAAGGCTAAATATAGCCTCCTGTCTGCTCTGAGCTGAAGACTGGTGACTCAGTGAGCAAACCTCTTTCTGTAGTAGTTGCTTTTCCACCACAGGGCCAAGTGGGGCTTTACAGGGGCCACAGGATTCAAAAGGAATTAAAAAAAAACACACCACCGAAACCACTATCATGACCTTGTGACTTAATGTCTTTACTTGCTTAATGGTTCGACATGTTATATTGTTTTATCGTTGTATTTTTTGTGATGAATGTATGGAGATTCACACAAAGTAAATGTAGACACGTCTTCAGGGATAAAATAATTTCAATGAAAAAAATGTATTCTAAATTTAATCTGTAAAAACCCAACTCCAAACTCAGAATCTCTGAAGACTTTCTGTTTTCAAATTAAAATTTAGATGAAAATAATCTATCCAGGAAAAGCTTCAGATTTTGTAGTCCAGTTTAAAAAGTGAATGCAATGCTGTTAAACCCAAAGAACAGGTGTCAGACGTGAACGCAGTCTAACAATTACAGTTCATATTTTAAATGAGTCTAATGCTGTCATCTGGGGTGGGGGGGCATTGGAATGTGGAAGTATAGTATTTTGATCAGATTCATTTCCATTGATTGGTGTTTAGTAAATAACCGCAAAGAAGAACGTCACTACTGGCAGGGACAGGTCTGCACCATTTTGTGACCTCCGAACTTTTTGACCTCACCGTCAGTCAGCTTTCTAACCAGACCAGTGTGTTGCCCTCTGAAAAACACCAAATTCAAATGACCAGGACCAGCCATCAGGTGCAGAACAAAAAATACATTTTACTTAAATAAATAAATAAATCATTGCCAATAATGAAGAAAATGAATTAAAAAATGTCACTGAAAATTGAGCACGGTTTGGCCCTGCAGTGGAAACAAGTCTACTGACTGAGTGACGGGCTGAGGCCTCCATCAGTGGTGCCAACAGATCAGCTATCTCCCATCACTCAATGTTGTTAGACTCAATGCCAAATATCCAGTGCCAAGTAATCCTTCCAAAGCCTTATGCTGTTTTATCTCATTATCTAACTTATTATATAGACATGTAGTTACTGTTCATCTGGGTAGCTTTTATTTCATTACAGTCAAGGATAAAGACAAAAAAGACAACTTAAATTTGAGACTAATGAACTGTTTAATGGATGAAAACATAACATGTTTAGATTTGAGATAGGATAGCACATCCTGGAATTATCTTTGATCGACATTGAAGGACAATTAATGACTTCCTCAGCATTTAGACAGTGAAAAAGACTCAAACAGCCTAATTTAAACCTGCCTTAATAATATTTATATATATTGACGTCAAATAAAATGTTATATGAAAGCCTGAAAATGCTTTTAGTGCCACAATCATGGAGACCAACTCACCAAACACTTTTCAACAAAAACAGCTTTTCTGAGCTTTTTAGCCTGTTTTAGCTCATTGTTTAGGTTTTACAGCTCAGAAATGTATGGTGACATAAGATACAATGTGAAGTTGTCTGCTTTAGAGCTGTTTTTTTTGGATTTTTTTCTTTCTCGTGCTCACAAGAAACCAATGTGAATACCAATCAGAATGCTGTCCAGGAGGAGGTATTCATTTTCCTAAAAACGCAACGTTAGCGGTACTTCGTTAACATCATTTTGCTAGCCTTAGATTGGTTTCTCATGAGCACGATATACTGACGAGATGCTCACAAGAAATGTAGCTCCTGCTCACCAGAAAGATTCTCATCCCAAAAAGTAATAAATGTATTGCTTTACAGTGACCCAAAAGTGTAACATGCAGTCAGTCCACTGATATCTCTTTGTATGTATACTTGCTTTGCTGTTGCCCACCATGCCCAAAGATCAAAATGAACTTTCCCAGCAGCTGTAAATTTCACCCACCTCTAACATGTATTGCACAGTGTTGTAAGTTATTAGAGGGTGCAGACTAAGACTTGGTTATAGATGTTTGAATCTCTGATGCAAGACTGACACTCCCGTCTTATTTCAATTATCTCTGGATGTGGTTATAAAGTGGGCCTGTGTGTGTGTGTGTGTGTGTGTGTGTGTGTGTGTGTTTCTAGCTCAGCGTTACATTCTGATATTGGCTGTTGGAATGCAGAGCAAGGGAGTGAGCGGTGGGGAGGTTGGAGGTCAAAGAGTCTACAGAGAGAGTAATGCCAAAGACACATCAGACAAGCTTTCCTGATGCTGATGTGGGCAGCAAACAGGAAGCCAGCAGTTCTAATGATCAAGATTACATGCGGCCAAAATTAGATTAAGACGAGATTATGTGACTGGGAATAATGTATGAAAACAAAACTGAGCTTAGAACTACAAGTTATTAATCAAATATTCTTTATCTTCACATGCACAGGAAATGAGAAACAAAGTTGTAACTCATTATCTTGTGTAGGCTCATACATAAAATGCTAAATGTCAAATTAAATGTAATTAAAAAGTAAAGTCACAACGTCCTCATATGCAAAGTGCAACTCAACAGTGGTGGAAAGTAAATATGTAGGCCTACATTTACTTAAGTACTGTACTTAAGTACAATTTTGAGGTACTTGAGTACTTTACATGAGTAGTTTTCTGCTACTTTATTCTTCTACTCCACTGCATCTCAGAGGCAAATATTGGGGATCATTGAAATGACACGATGTTCGGACATTTTCCATTTTAGCTGAGGCCTTTTTTTAACGTGAATTTTACCACACTATTAAATCTTAACAAACTTTAATGTTTTTGCTTAGGGCAAGTCAACGACAAGGACTTTAGGAATCTGGACCCAAGTCTTCAGTCTACAGCTCTGTGTTGATGTATGTGGGATCGATGAATTTCACTAAGCAAAAGTGAAAGCAAGAACAACAAATATGGTACAAAAAATTTATTTAGTAACAGTTTTGTAAACATTTGAGGTAAATGAACATTTACATCAACTTGTTCTTACAAAAGAATCATTCATACACAAGGCACTTCTCTTGTTTAAGACAGCATTGAAAACAGGTTGCTGTTCTGAGCATTGTGAGATGGTTCCTATACTCCCTGACGAGCCAGAGATATCATGCTCTGCATGAAACGTAAGAGGAGAGAGTTTTGGAGGAGTCACGCAGACGATGGGTTTTGAACACAACATCCTGCCAGGGCATCTTATGCGGGGTTAGGGAAGGGCCAGCTACCCAGCTAACATTCTCTCAACAGGGGAGTCTTCTGATATGACGTCTAACCAGAGTCTCGACCAGTCTGTGAGAACATACTGAGTGAACACAGAAAAATACCCCATTTTCTCTCTCTCGCTGTTTTTTCTTTTTTTAAATCTTCAAACTCAACATTATCTGAGCTTGAGAAAAGCTATTTTCTGGGAAGAGCCACTGCGTTTTAGTTTTAAGACATTTTTTCCTTTGTGGATCATAGAGACTGGCAGTTTTCTCATCACGCATACTCTCTCTCTCTCTCTCTTTCTCTCTCTCTCTTACACTCTCTCTCTCTCTACTACCACTACCAATATTAGCATTGTAGAACAGCAATTTTTCTTTCCTAAATGTGCAAATCTTTATCAACTACCAAAATGTAAACTTTAGGGATCAAAAACAAATGCAGATAACACAGATTATTATTTTGTTTTTGTCATTTTGAACAAGAAACATGGATTGGGAAAGGCTGTTTTTAACTATGTTTTGTGTGGGTGTTTATTCTCCTCTTTGTGTTTCTGTTTGCACCAAAATGTCATTTAAGCAACTTAAGTAAACTACAGTATGAGACATTATACCAATATGGGTACAGATACTCTTACACCATACAGTATCATCATTTTTTAACCCCCACCCCCCTGAAAATAAAAATAAACAGCTGGTACCACTTTGCTCTTACTCCAGTGTATTAACCTGCACATTAACTGCTGGAAAAGTATTGTTCCTATAAAATACTGTGCACAAACATTAGTACTTAATCATGCTGTTATGCCCTGTGAGTGCAATATGTCCAATGCAGATGATTGAGTTTTCACACAGTCTTACTTTGTACTTTCAACTTTGCCCCAGAGGTGAACTCACAGAATAATATAGTGGTTGGTTGCTGTAAAGCTAAAAAAAAAAAAAAAAAAAAGAAAAAGAAGGGGGTTTTGAAAGTGAGTGCCTGGGTTGTGAACGAACCAAACAGCACAGTAACACAACAGAGACAGAGGACTGCGGCTGCTCGTAAATTCAGTTAAAAGTTTGGGTTTCTAAAGATCTCTAAGTATCAAGATGAACACAACAAAATAGAAGCCGTCAAGGTAGACTGCACCGTGGCGTTTTGATACTCGCAACGCCAAGTCATGTTGTCTATTTTGATTAAATCGTAGCTGTTTCGCAATCACAAACTGACTACTACAAGTATGCAATTTGAGTAAAATTCAATTTAAAAAAAATAGCACTTTTAAGAATAAAACCAATGACGAAGCATGTGAAATGTGTGATGGCGGAAATCACTCCCAAAGTTGCTCTTAATCTTGAGATGTGATGAAGTTTGATTGTACGTTTGAGGGCAAAAATATCTGCCAAAAATCTAACTAAAGGAAATAGCAGTTTAAAGTCTGACCAAAGGAGCTTTGGGAGGTTGTCTGACTGAACACAGGGAATATGTTTTTTCTTTATATCAGACGGTGGCTTCCATGTATTTGCTTTAAGATTATTTGACGGTGGCTTCCATGTATTTGCTTTAAGATTATTTGAAGGCAATATCTTGTCATTTGTGCATTTAATGGAAAGCATTTTTGTTGACTGAAGGCGACGCTGACAGACGCAGGCGCAAGGGACCCTGCTCCTATTTTCCTCTTTTGTAAACTAACTGCATTGGTCGGAACATTTAGATCTCTATGTTATTGACAATGTGCTCGTAGGGATCCAGGTGCATTCTGGGCATCACAGTGATGACTTCTACCAGCAGTTTTGACCCATATCCTGTCTGTTTATTTTTAGGACTCTGGGAGTATCACATGAGTCCATTCCATCTTAATTAAAATATGCATTGTCTCTGTGCAAGAAGCGCTGCAATGGATCATGGGTAAAACCAAGCTAGCCAGCTTTGCCATGAAAATTGATCAGTGAATCGGTGAGTTGTAGGGCTGCACATGCTGGCATGCACAACTACAAGGAAGACAATACATGTAATGTTTGTTGATGAAATTTCTTCATGGATGAATTATGTTTAACGTAAAAGGTGTTTGTTTCGTAACATTCAGGAAGTGCTGCAACAAAAGGCCTTCCAGGTCAAAGGACAAACGCTGGAACAAGCTGTTGACACGTAGTGCAACACGCAGTGCACGTTTGCGCTGCCAATTTGACTGTGAAACCAGATAGAACTGATGAACAAGATATATGAGTGAATCATCTGGCTACACATCAAATAACTGATCCGTACAACAATGCCAGCTACCTGTGCTTCCTCCAGATAAAAAAAAAAAATATTCAGTCATAGTTTTGACAAATGATGATTTTCATTTGTAATGGTTAGTCCTTTAGCCTCAACAAAAAGAAGAAAATAGAGGAACACCATGAGATCTTCCCCCCCAAACCAAACACGTTGGTGAGAAGTGTCCATTTTGATGCAAAATTATGACATTACAATGTCGTTCTCTCCATCTGTCACTGTGCGCAGAGCCTTCTGACTTCATAGCACTGCATGATCAAATTGTTTGTGCATAAATTATAAAAAAAAAAAAAAAAAAATAAAACCTGCCTCAAATACTCTGCAACTCACCGATTGCACTAAATCAACAACTGCTGATGATCAAGTCATTTCACATTTGCCTAAACCTTTTCTGTTATTCTGATTTCCTGTCTCTTATCATCTTGCCTTCTTTTGTTTTTTGATTTTTTTTGCGGGGTTTTTTGTGTTAGTTTTTTTTTTGTTGCTCTATGCATGTGTGAGATCGTTTTGTCTGAGAATCACTGTGTTTTGGGGGGTGGGGTCTGGGGGAAGCGGGGTGTTGGTCAGGGAGGGTTTAGGGACATGAAAGGGCTGAAGAAATTTAGACAGCCAGGTCGCTCGGCCTGGCCCTGATGCTGCTGCTCTTGCTGGCCCGACTGAGCCGCCGAGGGTCTGTGCTGACCGTTACCGGGGGCTCGTGCATCTCCACAGTGGTGGTGGTGACGTGGCCTTCTTCCTGCTCGCTCCTCCCTCCACTCCAGCTGCCTGCGTTGGATGCAGTGCCATGGCTGCTTCTGCTGCTGCTGCTGCTGCTGCTGAAGGCGGCAGTGGCAGTTGAATTGGTGATGTTGGTGTTACTGGTGGTGTTGCTGGTTGGAGGGAGCGGTGCAGCATCGACGGGTTGCTGCTGCTGCTGCTGCTCCTTGTTGGTGCTGGTGGAGGAAGAGGAGGAGGGAGATGGGGAGGTGGCCTTCATCTCCCGAGTCTGCTGCTCGGTGGCCAAGTTGGCCCAGTTCTGCTGCGTGGCCAGCCTGTGGTTGTTGTTGTTGCTTATGTAGTAGTGAGAAGAGGGGGAGGGCTGACGGAGGGACTCCTCCTGCCGGAGTTCGTCCATTTTGAACTCCGCTGCCGAGGGCACGGCTGCCGGCCCCACGGGCGGCAGGAACGCCCCGCTGCCCGCCTTCACATCTGTGTAGTTGGTAGGGTAGCTGAGGCTGGATGGGGCAGTTCTGGAGGCCGAGGCCAAACACTCAGGCTCTGCAATGTTGACACGCCGCAGCGACTCGTGGTCGGGGGCAAACTCATTTGTCATGCCCTGTTTAACTTTCTTCCATCCAAGGTGATAGATCTCTAACAAATTCAGCAAAAGAGACACGCAAGCCACCACAAGCATAAATATAATAAAAATAGTCTTTTCAGTGGGCCTCGATATGAAGCAGTCAACGGTGTTGGGGCAGGGCCAACGTGCACACTTGTACAGGGGCCTCAGCTGGAAGCCATAGAGTAAATACTGGCCCAAAATGAATCCCACTTCAAACAGAGTCTTGAAAATAATGTTGAACACATAGGTCCGCAGCAATGCGCCTCTGATACGGATTTTGCCATGCTCGTCCCTGATTGGCGGCTTCTCCTTCTTGCCGCCTCCTCCTCCTCCTCCTCCAACTTCTCCACCATTTTTATAAAGGAGTTCTTTCTCCTCTTGGAACCTGTTTGCTTTGCGCAACTCCTCCTCCTTCTCTTTCCGCTTCTCCTCCATGCGGACGATGTGTAGCACATGGCCCAGGTAGATGAGAGTCGGCGTGGACACGAAGATGATCTGCAGCACCCAGAAGCGGATGTGCGAGATGGGGAAGGCCTCGTCGTAGCAGACGTTCTCGCAACCGGGCTGCTGCGTGTTACAGGTGAAGTCGGACTGCTCGTCTCCCCAGACTTCTTCAGCCGCAGCCCCCAGCACCAGGATCCTGAAGATGAAGAGGACAGTCAGCCAGACTTTGCCGATGACCGTTGAGTGCTCCTGAGCGTTCTCCAACAGCCGCCCCAGAAAGCTCCAGTCGCCCATGCTTCAAGATTTCTAGCCTATGGAGAAAGTACAGGCTGGAGTAGACAAAGAAAGGAGGAAATGGCAAAACAAAAACAGAAGAAACGGACAGAAAGAAATGTGTATGAAGTTGTACTCAAAGTTAGTTTGAACATGTATCACGTAATGACATGCCTTACCCCGAGGTCAAACACATACGAACACACAAGGAGACAGGGTCAAGGACATGGAGGAGAGTAGAGGTGTCGACTAGACTTCGACATATTTCTCTTTTTTCATAACGCTTAGCAGAACAAGGTCTTTATCGAAAACTGCCACGTAGGCGTCGGATATTGATAACAAATCGAAACACAGCATTCGCTTCAACACTGATGCTTTTTAGAAGCTGGTATACTGTACAGGCCACCTGTTTGACTGAACCCTGGTTCACTCTCCCTTTCTCTCTCTCTCTCTCCCTCTCTCTCTCTCTCTCTCTCTCTCTCTCTCTCTCACCTGCTCGCTCCACTGCCCAGCAGGCATGTGCTGAGATCAACATTATAATGTTCGAAAACAGCATTTAGCAGAGATGGGGCTCTGGTGTGGCACATGCGCGCGGGTGCGTGCGTGCACACACACACACACACACACACACACACACACACACACACACACACACACACACGCACACGCCACCCTCCCTTCCTCTCTCGCACTGTCAACTGTAACACTAAAGCCACAGGGATCAGATGGAAACGTTTAACTGTAATAAGGAAAGATAATAATATAATAACAGTGTGAACAATTCTGATTTAAAAGATAAGCTGGTTTTAAGTTACAAACAAAGACTTTAAAACTTTATATTCATTATCAATTCAATTCAATTCAATTTCAATTTTTTGGGGGGATTACTCAAATTATATAGTTTTTAAAATGTCATAAAAATCTGAGTTGATGTCTTGAAATAGCTTGATTTGTTCAAACAATCCTAAATATATACAACAAATTATATAAACAGAGAAGATAAGATAAAAGCTGGATAAATGACTTAATTTATCAATTATATATAACAGTTGTATAATAATTTTCTGTTGATTGACTAATCTTATTAGCACTGCATCTCTGCATCTGTTATTTAATGAACAGATGTAATACTAAGTTTATAACTGCCATTTAAACAGGCTTTTCAAACTACATTTAGTTTAAGTAAAACTGATTTATTTTTATAGCTATCTTCTGCCCTCTTATGGGATAAACGGGTGATAAATGTGTTTTGAGCATGGTAGAGCTTGTTGCTATTCTTCACATCTTTTAGACAGTATTATGCAAATGAAACACTAGTTATACAACTAATTCAAGAAACAGAGCAAGGAGAAACTTACTAAAATATTCTTGTATTAAAGGTAATAAATCCATCGACTAGGGTTCACAATATGTATGACACCTGGAAGAGAAAAAACATTAGTCAAACAATAATGAATTTCCTTTCTTCCTTTGAGACTTTGAATGAAGTTAGTTGATCAAAACTAGTGAATCAAACACATAAAAACTCATGTGCATGCTTTGGTCAATAATTCAAATGTATCCAGATTATAGCAATAACACTTTTGGTTGTTTTAAAAAAAAAAAGTTTAGGACCAGCTGAAAATCAAAAATAGAATAATTTTCTGAACAAACAAAAGTTAGCATCTGAAATACCTGATATAAATAAAGGTAATATGTAGTATAATAAGTGGTGTAAGTATTGGGGATACGGCAGCAATTAAACCCAGAGAGAGTCAGAATGTCTTGTATCATTTGACCTTGTGATGACTTCATTATTAATGGCAAACTTTGAATAGGCCTACATGTCTCTCAGTTGTACAGGTATTTGTGGCATTTCTGTCGGCTGGTGATGAATGTAACAGACAGAGCCAGGTTCAAATACAAAGCCATACCTGCCAGGCTGACAATACAGACTGTGCCAGAGTCCCCAGACTCCCTTTAAGCTTTGTCAGGCTTTTTCTTTTTTTTTTTTTTTTCTTCCTCTTCTTGTTTAGTAAAACTGAAGCAACTCTTAATTACCTGATGGCATTCTTCATTTACTTGATCTCACTTTACTCCCAGTTAAGCACAGGAAAGCATTCACAGCAGTGTTTATCCGTCATACCTTTAGACCGGAGATGTCATACTTAAACACGAAAAGCAAATCCATCTGCCATCATTGGTGCCATCATTTGAGTGCGTTGAAAAGCGTGTAGACCTCCCGCGGCTGCAGCGACCCTCCCTCTGTCTCCCTGATCCCAAACCCGCAACCTGTCGCCTCTCTGTCAACCCAACAAACTTCTTTCTTTCTTTTTTCTTTTTTTTTTTTAAATGCTGCCTCTCAAACTCATTCATGCACAAACGTCTTCAGTCTGCCTGGGACGCTGTCTGTCCCGGGCCCCGTTAACTAGCGCAAGGCAAAGTTTTCCTTTTGTTGTTGTTAGTTTTTGGAGGCGGCTTGGAGTCGGAGATGGGGCTCGGTTAAACGGAGCTGCCTCCCGTTTCCAGCCATGTCTGGACTGTCACATTGTGTGACCATGCATGAGTGAATCCACAGAGTCATCAGCCTGTCCGGTGTCACACCACGCCCCTGCCAACCTCCCCAAAACCTGTCAGAAATGTGCGCAAAAGTTGTGTTGGCGAAAACGTGCCCCAAAACTTATCCAAAAACCTGTACATGCTCTGAACTTCTCCAAAGTATCCCGTGAAAACCACTAGAAAACCGTCCCAGAAGTCTGCCCCAATCCCCTTAAACTCCAGCATTAGTCCATTTAAAAAATAGTAATAGCTACTATAATTTAAGAGAAAAAGACCATTGATTGGTCATAGGTTGGATATGATATGGATCCCCCCTGGGTCTGAAATAAAGAATAAAGAAAGAACATATAGGGTCACTATTAAACTCAGGCTGACCATATAGACACACTGAACTCTCTGTCCAAATAAAACCTTACATTGAGAGATTCATGAAAACCTGATATATGCTGATCTTTGTGAGAAAAAAAAGACAATTTGCGCATAATACATATTCTCTGAGCAGACTAATATTTTAGGGCATCACCCAGAAAAAAAGAACAGAAGAAAAAACCTCCACCCTCCCACCCACCCAATGAGTAGCTGCAGGGAGGCATGGCATTATATGAGGCAATGAGTGTGAAACACTAACAGACATACTGTATCTACACAAAACAAAACAAAAAACACAGTTTTGTTTTTACTGATTTATGAAAAAAAGGTCTCACAAAGCAAAAGGACTTCAAGGATCAAAGTGCGGGTGTGATAAAAACATCTCAGGTACAAAACACAAGTACAACAAATGTAATATCTTCATTTCTTGCTCAGAAAGCTATTTGTTCATTAGTATGTTGTTTGCTGTTAAAAGCATCCTAAAACTAGATTGTGGAAGAAATCTGAATAGAAAAATGTTTAAAAAGAATCTTGGGACTGGAATGATCAGGCTCGTCCCTTAAAAACACATAGTTGCTATGATAAATGTTGCATCAAAATGTAATTCGGCTGTTACAGAAAGCAAGAGGTCAAAGGTCAATACAGAGCAGATATACAAAACAATCACAAATGTTCTTAAATCTGCATACAGATTACTTTGTCTGCAAAGATGCATGACTTTGGATCTTTGGTCAACAATATTGTGGCCCACTTAAAAAATGTCAGTTTACTTCATGCTGTAACTCCACAGAACGGCATCAGTTATGTAATGTAAATATATGACTTCAAGATTTTCTATTTAGAGTTTACTGTCTAAACTGCCTCAACATACCCTTTTTCAATCTCTCCTAATCACTGTTCTCTGTTCACAGAAGCTGATTTATTATTTTTAACAACACAGATGTAACTAATCCAACTCAGTTATTCCTGGATGGGAGGGAGGACAAAAACATTTTCAAATTGAGATTGGCCCGTAGTTCCTAACGTTAAGAGGGCGAGCAGTGATTACTGTGGTGGCTAAAATAAGGCACATGCTGAAAGCTGATACAGCCAGCTGGGGTCAGTACACACTGCAACAACAACACAAGTCCAAATAACATACCAGGTCTGGGCTGAACAGGACAGCTTCTGGACGATGTTTCAAAAAGCAGGATTAAGAGCATTGATGTAACTTGAACGTTTAGGAATCGGCTGATGATAATAACAAAGGTCCTTCAGAAGCAAAACCATAAAACGTTTTGTAGTTGTCTGTCTAACTTGACAATCCTGCTTTTTGAAATAAACTCTTTTAGGGTAAAAACGTCTTTACAAAATGTTACAAAATGCAAAAATATTGAGTCAAATATTCACTGATTCTTATCTAGAAAATACTAAAAGTCTGACAGATTTGGTATTTTTCTAGTCAAGCATCTTGACTGGAATCAAAAATAATGTTCTGTATGTTTCAACACCACTCAGTATTTCTGAATTAATATTTCTACAAAATCATATTCGTCTGCCTCTTTTTTTTTAGACTTTGAGAACCAAAGCAATATGATTAGTTGGGGAGATTTCTAGCACTTGCTGACCGCAGAATAAAAACATATTGCTTAAAACACATTTTACACACCAAACATACATATTTTTGCCACATTCCCAACACTTCAAATACTTTCAGTTCAAGTAAAAGACAAAAGACATTGTGATTTGATTGAACAGCAAAGAGCATCACGTCTTCTAAACCACTGTGGTGTGGTAGGTAAGATTCCATTATGTTATATTAAAGTCTATCAGCATAATCTTGTGCAACACACTTCTCAGTAAATATAAACACAAACATGAAAAACTCTAGCATCATTTATAGAAAGTTATTCAACTGTGGATTTTTAAACTTAACTTCATGCTACAGTCACTTGATTCAACACAGCAGGATCATAAAAACTCATCTGCTTTTATCAATAACTGTAAAACACATTTAAAATCAACCACATTTAAAGTCAAATCTCAGCTCTTGTAAAGTAGTCACTAAAAAACGTAATGACAAAGGCACTTTTTTTTGCTTCACTTTTCACGATTTAATTTGTTCTCCTTGCTCTTCTTCAACACCAAACAAATCCTTCAGGCTTAGAGGAAGGTGTTTGTGCTCCTAGAGGTTCCACCTGAAACCAATAGATGTCAGTGTAGACTCATTCTTCTCTGGTTCACGGCATTCAGGCAACCTCAAACTGTGACCAAAAAATGAAAACCCTCGATCTAACCCTATTGACCATCCACTGTGTGAAAAGTAAGGTAACAATTATTATTATTATATTATATATAATATGGATGAGCCACAGATACAAAAACACTATTTTGTATGAAAATCGCTACCTGAAACAGACTCTTAGTAACACTCACTGGTGGGAATTCTACCAGATGTAAAATGATCCATAGCCTACTTTAAATTATTATAATTTTTTTTTTTGTACAAGGACAGGGTGTTCTCGTGAACCATTTACATATAGCTGCGAAAAGTAATGCACTGTAAAAGACCAAAAACACAACGCTTTCAAGCGGGGGAGGAGTTCGTGTCCCGGGGAAGACCAAGACTTTCACCCAGGAAACACTTGTCATGTCCCGGGAGTAGCCTACCAATTAAGGGGGCCGGTGTTTTAATCCAAACCACAATTTTTCTAATTTTAACTAGTTGTTTTGGTGCCGAAACCTAACTGTTGAAGTTGCATGATGATCAACTTTTGTCGGCTAAACTCAACTGCAACGTCGACACTGCAATGTTGAAAAGACCAGCACTTCATGGTGACTGGTACCCGGCTGACCCTTTTTCGGCTAAATCTAACTGGAAAAACCTCTGAATTTAACTTGTCATTTAACCATTTGTCAGATAAACGGCTGGAGGTCGCTTAATTTTGTAGGCTATAGCCTATATCATATGAATTGGTCATAATGCCTTGACCAGGGGAAAACATCTGAGTGCGTTTAGGGGCAAATTTGAGGCAGAGGCATGTAACAAACTATAGAGCAAATATGCATATGATATATAAAGCCTATACAGGGATTTCCCTTCACACGAGCATAGCAGGTCAGCCACCCGACACTGCTGTCTAGCTAAATTAGGCCTAATCTCTGTTGGCTATTTGAATTTCCCACAATCCCAAAATCTGATACAAACTGTGACTATTATAGGTGCTTGGATATTTACAGTTTATGCTTTTCCTTCTTCTCGAAGAACACCCGACAACATGATGGCTGTCCTTCAACACATCTTGTTGCTGGTCGAATCTGTGGTGGAAGACAACAGCATCTCGTTCTTCTTGTTATCCCGGGTCACGCTGTCTGCGTGGCTGTAAGAGAGGTTCCTCTTGTTTGACCTGGAGGAGCACCTGACGAGCGCCTTGGAGATGAGGTAGCACAGCTCGGCCACGTTCAGTACCATGCAGATGGCCGATGAGGACACCATGAATATGGTGAAGACGGTCTTCTCGGTTGGCCTGGAGATGAAGCAGTCCACCTTGTTGGGGCAAGGCCACTGCTCGCACTTCACCAGCCGGGGCATCTGGAAGCCGTCGTAGACAAAGTACAGTGCGTACATGAAGCCACCTTCAAAGATGAGGCGGAAGAACAGGCTGCAGGTGTAGGTCCACCACAGTGGGCCTGTGATCGGCAGGCGCCTCCTCTTCAGCGTCTTCAGGTCATTCTCCGTCATCTTCTCGTTGCCGTTGGAGGCCAGCATGACCCTCTTATCCCCACGATTCCTGTAGGCGACGTGCATGGCCACCAGCAGGGCCGGCGTGGATACAAAGATCAGCTGCAGGCACCACAAGCGGATGTGCGACACGGGAAAGAAGTGGTCATAGCAGACGTTTTTGCAGCCGGGCTGCTGCGTGTTGCATGTGAAGTCAGACTGCTCGTCCCCCCAGACGCTCTCGGCGGCCAGAACCAGTATAGTGATGCGGAAGATGAAAAGGACGGAAAGCCAAATTTTTCCTAGACTCGTGGAGTGTTTGTTGACGCCGCCCAGCTGAGAATAGAGCGCAGCCCAACTCATCGTGGCTCAGACAACCTGTAGAGGGAAGGAATTCAGCAGAAGGTTAACAGCCTAGAAAACCTAAAATGCCTTGTGTTGATAAAGAACAAGTGAGCATTTGTCACAGAACCTCTAACTGTCTGAAGGTACAGTTGTTGGCCTACAGCTGATAGATAGATAGATAGATAGATAGATAGATAGATAGATAGATAGATAGATAGATAGATAGATGCGGCACTACCGGGTCAAAAAGGTCAGTGTGACCAACTTTATTAAGCCCAGTGCGTTCATTTTATAGCAGCCAGCTATAAAACATGGAAAATTTAGCATTTGTCATTAGTGCACTTTTGCACCCAAGTCAGCAAGTGCAGGGGAATTTCCCTACTGACCCTGTTATACCACACAGAGACGTCAACATGTTCTACTCTGTATCACCACTGCTAATATTATTTGTTCATTATGAACACGATTATCACTTTAAATTGTGTTGCATTGTGATGCAGCCTACTTTCAAATGAGCTTTACTTTTTTTCTTTTTTTTTCTTTCACCCGTTTGTACTTCATGGCAGTGATTTATTTTAAAGTACATCCAGAGGTGAAATTGCTAAAGTAGTGGTAAGAAAGGAAGGTGATGTGGTGTTTTAGGCAGGATTAAATCGCAAAAGAGGAGGGGCAGCGTCTTTGGTTTCCATTAACCCTGTCTCTTTTCCTTATCTTGAACAATATTGTCTTCTAATCTTTTGTTATTGTCATACTGATGTGCAAGACAACACAACGAAATATCGATGGAACTCCCTAATGAGTAAAACAATGTAAACAAAAATCGAAATAAGAGCAGTAGGCCTACTCTCCGCGTTTGATTATTAAAAGGCAATTTGCGCACAATGAATGGGATTTTACTTTCAATAAATGTAGCCTACAATACAATCTTTAGAAAGAAAAGTGTAAAATACGCCCATTATTTGCGAATCAGATATACATAACGCTATATAAGGACCGACATTATAACTAATGTTGTTATTATTATTAATAGTATAAGCAGTAGTAGTAGCCTATTGTTGTTGTTGCTCTTTGTTTTCATCTGTTTATTTAAGATTATTTAAAAAAAGAAAAAGGGCAAAGTGCAACGAGTTCACAAACCTAAACCAATAACTCACCTGTCACTTTGGGGGTTATACAAAAATCAATCAATAAGTTTCCATAAAGAGAAAATCAATTAATCCTTAATTATTTTTGGGATGCGAAAAAAGTTTTTCCTTGCGCTCCAGCAGAATCAGAGTTTAGCTCGTTTGGGGACGTTTGTCTCGCCCCGTTTTCCAGCTGAGTGTGAGACGCACCTGAGTCTTCAGAGGGTTTTCATCGTCCCTCCTGTAGACAGGGAGGGGAGGGGACGGTAGGGGAGGGGAGGGGTGCGGCCAGCCAGACACCCAAGAGACACCAAGGCCTACTTTCTCTTTTTGTGTTGTGCATGATGACAAGACAGTTTCATAAACAGCAGATACACGTTTTAAACTGTATGCATATTCCTAAGAAAAATTAAACATCTCATTGGGTTAAACCGCAGTGGTGGAGCATAAGAGCTACAGTTTTTAAATGTAGGTAAAGTCAGTGGTGGAAGAAGTACTCAGATCTTTTATGAGTAAAAGTAGCAGCATCCACAGGATATAAATACTCTGTTACAAGTAAAAGTAAAATATTTTACAATTTCACTTAATTCAAGTACAAAAGTATTGCCATCAACTTATTCTTAAAGTACCAAGAGTAAAAGTACTCATTAGCAGAATGGCCCATTTCAGATTCATAAATATTATACCATGTTCTGTGTCAGGGGTCTGCAACCTGCAGCTCCAGAGCCCCTCTCCACTGGCTCCCTATAGCTTTGACAAAAAAATTATATGGAAATAAATACATATACATTTTCATTTATCATTGTTGAAGGCCTAAAGTGATTCTTACATAAGCAATTTACATAACCGTCAAAGAAAGGTTAATAAAAACCATACATCACCATAATTAATGAATGCTCATTATAAACTATTAGCAATGTTGATTTGTTGATAGGCTAATTTAGACTTAATAGGTTACCTTCATTATAAGGCTCAAATATGTTTTGCGGCTCCAGACAGAAATATATTGGCAGAGAATGGATGTTTTGATAATAAAGGTTGCTGACCCCTATATATAATATATATATAATTCTGATTGGCTGTAGGGTGTTCATTAAAAAGTGATATAGGACACCTACTAAAGGTGTTACGGTGAAACTGACTGTTTAACATTCTAAATTAATGCACAAAATTAAATTAAATCGGAATATGTTATTTCCAACACGGTTCGGACGCTTCTGGCCTCCCTGTCGTCCATTAAGTCCTGACAATGGACACCCCTTCGGGCATTAACCCTTACTAATATGTATCATAATTAGTGATCAAAGAAGTGCATCAAATAAATAGTTTAAACTCTTTGAAGTGGGGTTGCATGAGGTTTTTATCCATTGTCAGTAGATGAAGGTCTTTGCACTTTTTGGAGAAGCACACAATATTTAGAATATGTGCACATACAATATATAGACACATTTGATCGAACCTCTAATTTATATGTACTGTATATGACATACATACATGTTTCTATTTTGTATAGTGTACATTCGATGATGAAGTTCACACAGTACGATCATGTGACGGTCACTCTGGCCTGATATCACTGTGGAATGAAATGTCACAGCGAGTGAAGGTAGCACAGCACTCGTGACATGTTTCCATACATTGTTCCTGGGATTCAGGACCTTATCAGTGACTAGTCGATGCTACGCACATCATCCATTGGTTTTGCTGGAGGGAATTGAGACCACTCCAGACCTCATGCAACATATTTAATGTTTGAATTCATGGTTTTATTTTTCCTTAGGAATAGGATAAAACATGTTATTATGAAAAAAATACATACTGTACATGTTTGATTTCATTGTTTTTATTAATCATATTTTTCACATAATTTATTCACCTGGGAGAACATTATGTGGAGTGTAGCACCTGGTGAGGTCATTGCTTTTAATTCAGTTCCTTTATTATCACAGTGTTAGTCTTGAGATCAAGTTGCAGACAAACAGATTTAATATTGTAAAGTTTGAAAAAACATGTTTGAAATTGAATCCCTGCGTCCTTATGGGTAGCAAGCTACAGTTCTTTTATAATGTTCAAGAACTCCATAAAAAGCACTTTGAGAGCACAAATGTTCAGTGTCACTGATAGTCACTCCCAAGATATTCTTATCATTTAAATTGTTATATTGTTATCTTTTTGCATAATTCCTATCGGTCTACCAAATTTCACAGATTTTCTTTTTAGTCTTAATTAAAAGTGTTCTTGACTTTGGGCCCTGCATGCTGATTTTAGTGCTCCTTCTTCAGCTTGGCCAGACCCATGAGGAGCTGGTCCCGCCTCTCTATCCGGGCCGACAGATGCTGCGGGTCGCTGGGGATCAGCTCACACATCGCCTGTGGACAGCAGGTAAGGAAACGTTTGTGAGAAAAAAGCAAATAATATAAGGCTTTCAGGTGACGTGGCCATTCTCTGACGGCCATATTGGAGTTCCTCAGCAACTGGAAAACAAAAAATCTGAATATAGATGATTGCATTTCTAATTTTGTTTGGTTTCCAGTTAAAAACAAAATTAGAAATGCAATCATCTATATTCAGATTTTTTGTTAATATTAGTATAATTATATTAGTATATAACTGGCGAACCACGACTGTGCTGCTGTAAACACATCTGATTGATTACCCACTGGATAACATGCGTTTAGCATGAGTTAGCTCTAACATAGGCAGCACAGAGATGCAAGGTTTGATTCCCACGGCATCTCCTGATTTTGTTCTAGGAAACAGTTGGCCATGCTCGTGTAAAGCTTCTCGTCAGACTCCTACTGGTTTGTTGGGATTCCTTTACATTAGGGGTGGAGTTGGTGGGTAGTTTGTTTGGTATATTTGGCCTTCTTGGTGAAGCTCAGTGTTGGCAGATGAAAAGTCTGGCAATACCATAGAATCTAAAACCTAAATGGCGGTGTTTAATATTCAAATCGTTGGTTTTCAGCAGAGTATTCCTTTAAAACTTAATAAGGCCAACGTTAATTTGGTGTGATTTTATGTTCTTGCATGCATCTCTGCTGTCGTACCATTAGAAGCAGTAGAAATGATGCTCCTAAGTGTGAATATGTATAAATACAACTTTCATTAACATGCAAAGGCAATATTCAAAGTGAATGTCCTCGGTGAGATTAGGATTTTCTTACAACTCTTTCCGAACTTGTGTACTGGCTTAGAAGGTTTCTAAGCGAGGCAAAAAGCAGCAGAAAACAAGACTGACTGCTAATGCTCTCTAAACTAGTTGACCTTAAGCTATTTATTGCACCAGCTCAGGGTTTCCTCACATAGTGACCTTCTGTGGCTAACATTTTAACAGCCTGTGATAGCATGTGACTAAGTAATGCCTACTAAGAGAGAGCAATTTGGCACCGGGGTGAGAAGGAACTTTTTTACTTTCGGGCATTTTTTGCTGCCGTCATACTTACATTTACGATGCTCTTGGCTCCCTCCCCGCCGGAGAAGTCTGGTACAGGCCCAATGGAGGTCAGGATTCTCCTAATGCCCTCTCCATACCGTTTCATATAGTCTTCCAATCCTGTGGGAGGATATATGGGCACAATAGCACAAATCTTACAGCAGTTGGTTCACATATGCATCATAACACATGCTTCATAGACCTGAAGTTTCTTGCTCTTAAAATTAAAAATTCTGCACCACTCCAGGAAAACATTGTCATAGTGCTGAGGGCAAACAGAAGCCGTCCTCACCTATTAGGGGTTCCCTGCAGGTGGACAAACTGTTGGAGGCATGAAATTATCGAATAGAACTTTTAAAGTGATGGTTCGGAGTAATTTCACCCTAGGGTCCTTTGCACCATGACCTCGAGCCAAACACCCCCCCAGAAGCTTTTTTCACCTGGGTCGAACATTGGGAGAGTTAGCGTAGAGTAGCGTTATCAGCTGAATAGTTTAGCGCAGGGGCTAATGGACCCACGTTTGTATCTCGTATATGACCCCACTAATAATGCCGAAATGATACCAAACGTCTACAGTAGTACAAATAGGTTATGTACTCATAAAACAATGGATTGAAAAGTTTGTAAGTACACCAGAAGTTTATGTAAATAACACTTGCCTGCTGGCTTCTGCTCTCTGCGGTTGTTGTTGCTGCTGTGAGACGAGTGCTTAGGGACGTCTACAAATTACAACACCGATAAGAGATGCAACAAAAATATTTTTTAATTTAACTTTTTTTTTTTAAGTAAGTGCTGTAGTATAACTGGCAGGAGAGAAGTAATAATTGAGGTAAGTTTGGAGACATTACCTTATTTAATCATTAAATTAATAAATATTTTTGTTGCATCTCTTTTCGGTGTAGTAATTTGTAGACGGCCCTAAGCACTCGTCTAACTGCAGGTAGCAGCAGCTGCAGCAACAGAGAGCAGAAGAGAGCAGGCAAGTGTTCATAAACTTCTGGTGTACTTACAAACTTTCCAATCCATCGTTTTATGAGTGCATAACCTATCTGTACTACTGTAGACATTTGGTATCATTTCGGGCATTATAAGTGGGGTAACTTACGAGATACAAACGTGGGTCCATTAGCCCCTGCGCTAAGCTATTCAGCTGATAACGCTACTCTACGCTAACTCTCCCAATGTTCGACCCAGGTGAAAAAAGCTTCTGGGGGGGTGTTTGGCTCGAGGTCATGGTGCAAAGGACCCTAGGGTGAAATTACTCCGAACCATCACTTTAATTTAAAGTGGCAAAAACCTTTTTCAAAGTATATAGTAAAATGTATGGCATTCAAACGTGTTGTGACTTAAGTTGTGCACTTTCAATTAAAGGCTGGAACATGCTTCTCTGGGCAACATGTAACTGACGTGACTGTTTCTTTCACCTTTCTTTGGAACATATGCAGAACTACCATATCATTTCAGCCTTACACTGAATTTAAAACATGAAAATGCAGCTATAGAACAATGATTCTAACAACTGTGATTGTTTTGTTTTATTGCAAAGCGCCAATACCGTGCATAGTAAGTATTTGTCCCGTCAAAAAACAGGATTTTATATTATAAAACAGTAAAGCTGTAGTTAATATTTCCTCTCTTTTGACCAGCCTCAGTCTTTTGAATTAGTTGACTCCACAGAGAACCACTGAGAAAAACTACAAGACATATAAATTTAATTTTACTGTTCTGGGTGTCGTCAGTCACTCTGAAATGAGAACTCCTCTGTGCATGGTAAATGCCTTGTAAAAACCTGTCAGGCCCTTCTTTGAGGCTTTGTTTAACTTTCAGTGTGATTCCTTCAGATTTATTCTCTCATCACTCTCATTGATTAATCTTTAATGATTTATTTGTGATGTAGGAAACAGGCCCTTTGGCTGATGAATGATTTATGTGCTGTCCAAATAAACTGTTAAAGATTAATAAAGGAGGGCTCTGGTTTTCCTCGGCTTAATGAGCTACACAGGAGGGGGGAAAAAGAAACTTCTGCTGTTAATTACAATTAATGTAAAAATACCTTTGATATCACATAATCACAAAAATAATGATAAAAGTGATGTTGTGCATCATAGAAGTTATTTATTTGACAGGGACTATGCACAGCTCTGTAGCAGTACCAGCGTTAGCTATGAGATAATTTTAATCTGTAATCCCTGGGCAGGAAACAGAGAATAACATCTCTGTCAAAAGGATAATCTAACACTGTAGTATAAAAATGCTTACACAGTAGTAAAAGAGACAACAATCAAATTTCACAGTATTAAAACTCGGTATCTCGATATCTCGGTACTGTAGCTGTTTCTGAAAAAAAACTGGTTTTATTTTAAAATAAAGAACATTCTTAGCAGCTGATAACAGCTACTGTTATGAGCAGGCTGGGAAACTGATAGCTTGTTTAAATGCAGTAGCACCTTTATATAAACATCCTTCAGCACGCAACCAAATATTTGTGCATCTAATAATTGATTGTGTCCCTTAATTTGGACATGAAAAAAAATAACAACACACAGCTAATGATCTATGAGGCAACACGTGTCCCCATAACAACCAATGCCTGGACAAAACATATCATAAAGAGGGTCAGCGGTATGGTTTGTTGACATTTCTGTGATAAGAAACACAGCAGGTGAGGACTATATTTTTGAAGCAATAACAAGCAAGTGTGGAGCAACCTATAAAAAAAAGAAAGATGTGCCCAAACTACTTTATACCAGATGTTTAATTAAAAGACAGGGTTGGTAACTATTTCCAACATACACTTTTTAATATATTACATATTGCATATACCCCAGCAGCAATAAATAACTATGGGCTCTGAAAAAGGAGCAATAAAGATCTGTTATCTGTAGCCATAGACAGTATATAATGGACCAACAGATCCCGTTGCTCTGGACGGAGACCAGTGAAGGATATTAGAAGCACTTTTCCGGTGAGCGCTGAGTGTTACTGCGCAGCCTCCAACTGAGAGAGACAGCGTAAATGTGACGTGAGCAACGTGTCTGGAAGTTGTAAGTCTTCTGGTAGCTGTGCCAAGAGAAATCTCAATCATTCCCAATCTTGCAGAGACCGAGAGCGAGTAGCTGCTGTAATCCTGTGAAAAAACAACCACCAATCACTACCTTGCGGTCTGCTTGAAAGAACCAATGAAATGCCTCCTTGCCCAGCTGCCCATACTCTACCCCTCTAGTGTACGAGCCTGAGCTCAATGCGTCATCGCCACCCAAGTTAATGCAAGTCTTCTGGAGAATGGAGTAGTCATGTTTGGTTTAAACATTTGATATGATAATATTAGGAGTTTGCTTACTGGTGAATGTGCCCTGAAGTAGTTTTGATGAGTAAATTGCGATATTTTCTCCGCTCTGCTCTGAGGCAGTGACGCAACGGTGTTCGTGCATGTCGGGGGGGTGGGGGTTAGACAGAGCCCTGAGGAGACGCTACTTTCAAGTCTTGCTAGCTTTTCATTTTTGGGCCTTTATTCAACAGGACAGCTGAAGATATGAAAGGGGAGAGAGAGAGGGGAATGACATGCAGCAAAGGGCCGCAGGTCGGAGTCCAACCCGGGCCCGCTGCGTCGTGGAGTAAACCTCTATATATGGGCACCCGCTCTACCAACTGAGCTATCCGGGCGCCCTCTTGCTAGCTTTTCAACATTATTAATCCTGCCTTTAAGGCAGGTCAGAAGGTGCACTTTAGAAATAGTTCTGTCACACTAAAATAAAGTTTCATACCAAAGATTTTAAAAGTGTGGCATTTGTATACAAACAAATATTGTATACACCTTTAGTCTTTTCTTTTACTGTAGTTATTCAGACAAAAGATTTAAACCAAATATGTGACAGCAATATAGCTAGAAACCTTATCAATTATAAAGTTTTAAAATAATTTTACTATCTCATGTTTTATCCTAAAGCTGAACTTTGAATGTTTACATCAAACTTAGTGGGGCACATTATATATGACAGAGCAGTGTGATAAGTACCATCTACCCTCAACCTAACATAGACTTTGTGTGGGAGGAAGATACAAGTGTTATTTCAAGCTATCTTTTGCTGCCAATGTCTGACTGTCTTCTTAAATGTTTGTATTCCATGCATCCAAATCAAGGGTCAAGCCCAGCCATAGCACACGCTCTGGTACATATTCAAGGTTTTTGCAATGGATGATTCAAGTAAATGGCAGGCTTCCAAAGAGCTTCCCAAAACAACTCCAATCATGTGTCTGTAGAGTTTAAAAATGAAAGGAAAGTCAGATTTCAGCTTTGACTGGTTATTGGCGCTTCACTTCTTATACCATGTTTTATTACACAACCTCAATTTGCTGTCGAAAAAAGAACTATGTCTGACCCGTTTTGTGCTGTAAAGCAATTCAATGGATTTTATGTGAAATCAAACCTAAAGAATAAAAATGGAAATGCTTGGTGGTAACTATACTGTTTGACTTAATATGAAAGTGGCATTGATTGAATGAATGAACGTAGCATTACCAGTTTATCACCTCACTTACTTTACTAACAAAACAAGAGAAACAGCAAACGGTTTAGCTTTTAATGGTGTAGTCCACCTATATTTTGAGTCAAAGAAATTGAATTCAAATGCCTTGAAAAGGTAGCAATGAAAAGTATGTAGCTTGTGTTATTGTCAGTGACAGCAGCTGTAATTATCTTGGAGATACAATGGTTACAATGGTATGCAAAGGTCAGGACATAGTCAAGTGTCAAAAATTATCCATAGAAACTAGCCACTTCTCTGCTGTCCACCTGTATGGTTTTTATTTTTTATTTTTTTTAGAGATTCTTTTTTTGGGTATTTTCGGACTTATTTTGACATGACAGCTGAAGACATGAAAGGGGAGAGAGAGGGGGAACAACATGCAGTAAAGGGCCGCAGGCCAGAGTCGAACCTGGGCCTGCTGCGTACTGGGGAACGGTCTGTGGGAGCAGTGTGGAGGCAATCCCATCCCGCTGTTTTGTTCAGCATTTCGAGTTGATAGCTTTTATTGAAGTTGTTTGTTTATGTGCCATTTATATTAGCTTGCAGCAATGGATTAGTCACCAGCTATATTACATGTTTGAGCTCAAACTAAGTAGTATTTACCTTTCCTTTTCACAACAGCAGTGATTTAAAGTGGCCTGCAAGTCACGTGTTGTATTGAGGCCTCAGAAAACAATGGGCTGCACACTGAGAGGTCACATTCTTAAAATATCTACAATCAAAAGCTGCATTTATTCACCGCCATTACAGAAACCTGACGAGTAACAAACTGACATGCAATTAATCTAACAGCCTGCGGCGCCCGCTCTACCAGCTGAGCTATCCGGGCACTCCACCTGTACGTTTTTAACACTCGCACACTTGTCGCTAGCATTGTTGGCTGTATTTACATAGATATATGTAGATCTAGATGTAGATAGATAGAAAGTGTGCAAATTGCAGTACTTTTGTCAGAGCAACTATTTTTGCATTTTGGTTGCAAATGACAAATATAAACTAACTTTTTTTGGGGGGGCATTTCAGCCTTTAATGGAAAGAACAGACAGATATGAAACCAACCTGGCCACCTGCAGGGCGTGTTTTGAAAAGTTTTGTCGGACATTTTGATGCTTTTTTTTTTACATCAAATTGGATCACGATTTGAATCCGTCGTAGCTGTTGTGAATCCAAACTGATTACATAAAAGAGCAAGCTACAAACATTTCAGAGCTTCTTTCCTTCCTTCCTTCCATCCATCCTCCTCCGAGACTACAGGCAGTAGGTTTTCAGTGGATTATTCCTTTAAAAGGATAATGCTCTCCTGTGCAAGTACATGGTTTTACAAAAGCCAAGTCATTCAGAAAGAGAGAGACAGAGACAGAGAGCCTGAGTGCTCCAGTATCTGATTGGAATGATTTAACGACGGGAAGTAACAACAGGAGTAGGTCTTAGCAATCTTTTGTGAACATGATCATACTACTGTTTCCTGAGCAGAAAAAAAACTCTGTAGAAAGAAAGCTTTAGGACTGTAACTATGGTTAGAGTTGGCAACTGGTTTGAAGGCCGTGATGTGGGCTCTGTGAGTTTTGGATTACTGGTGTGAGGGAGTGCATTCATCGCTACCCATCAAAAGGCTGCTTTGTTCTGCCAAAGTGTCCTTTTTTCTGTTATCTGTGTGTGTGTGTGTGTGTGTGTGTGTGTGTGTGTACACAGGCATGGTTTCTCTCTGGGTTTCACACTAGCTTTTGATATTCTCCATCTCCCTGAGGGTTCACTCTCACTCCGTCTCTGACACACAGTGTGGTACAGTACATGTATGTTGTGCTGAGACATGGGAGCTATGTATATTACTGTTGACTCACAAAACTCTTTGTGATTACTGTCATTACGGTCAGAATTTTTTTGAGCTAATAACATTGGTTTGTTTTGACTCAAGTATTTATTTATTTTCAACAAAATAAATCATATATGTTATAGTTTTAGCTTCTGCTTGAGTGCTGGGATAGAAACTGAATGCTTGTAGTTGTGGTAAATAAACTACTCCTATACTTTTCCCAGTCAGTTTAAGTATCTACTCTCTCATTCTTTTTGTGTTACGTGCATATACAAAATATTTTCAGAAATTTCAGTAAGAATGACGTTGTACTTTTACTGAACAAAGTTTTTAGATTCTTCTTTTTAAGTAAAACTTGCAATGAAAAATTTGATGGTATCACCACTAAACTGAAAATGACTCCCACTTGAACACATCAAATCCAGTATCCAGAGTATCTTGAAACCCCATTCTGGGGCATTTTTATTGTACCAAAAAGTGAAATAGAAACCCAAACAAGACTGATCTAAAACCTGATGAACCGCATTAAAACCATTGTGACCATCTTTCTTTATTATTTTTACCTGTCTGTCTCTCAAATCTTTGCCCAAAACAAAAACTTTAAGCGGTAGGTATTTTTTTGGTGGTGACCTTCTGTTTACGTTAGCAAAATGTCCAAAAAGGGAACAGTACCTGCAGGTGCATTGAGGTGCATCGTTTCCATGGGACCTAGGAAGGCGTAACGCATTCCTAGTCCCTCTGACATCACCAGGTCGATGTCCTTGACAGAGATAATGCCATCCTGATGGAGTAAGAGAGGAAAAAACACTTTATTTACATGAATCACCCCTTTGTATTCTTTAACTGACTTACTGCTTTGTACCTTTTTGTAAATGTATGACTAGAACTCCCTAAAGCAGCTTTAAAGACAAATGCTTTTCAACCCTTTTCAGCCATCTATCAAGTGTTTTTCGACTGAGTTCTCGGTGTTCTTTTGGATGCAGAATTTGAATATTTAGAATTTAAAACTGCAGCTCAAAATTTTGTCTCAGGATATAAGAACACATTTTCCTGGTCAGTTCACGTTAGGTAGGTCATGGCTTTTTAACCCCAGTTTTTTTTTTTCCCATCAAACTACTCCCGGCATATAAAGTTTCACTAATCAGCCAATTCTTTGTCCTTTATTTAGGAAGTACCGGGAGGAGAGGGGCTGAGGATGGAAGGATGGATGGAAGGAGTGACAGAGGGAGTGGTTCAGGTAATCTTTGGGTTAGAGATACCTGTTGGCCGACCACAAACGAAATCAAAGTTTGGATACAGAGATAGAGAGTGGGGTGAGCAACAGGAGTGGGACAGGGTCGTCTTTGTTTAAGTCCTGCGTCCAACAACGGACCTGTTTTCTGAGCAAAGGACGGTGGGTGGGGTCTTCTCTCCACCATAATCACTGGGGGCAACCAGCCGCTTTCTCAGCCGCTCTGCTTTCCAACGCTGGCCCCGACTCAAGGACTGTTTTCTGTGTGTGTGTGTGTGTGTGTGTGTGTGTGTGTGTGTGTGTGTGTGTGTGTGTGTGTGTGTGTGTGTGTGTGTGTGTGTGTGTGTGTGTGTGTGTGTGTACAGGGGTGAGGGAGGGTCCCTGTTATGTAAGAAAGATCACAAGGCCACTCTCAGACCACAGGCCTTGATGCTCAATGACTTTTTTGGATTACCGTTCATACTAGTTCTCTGGTGTACTTGAAAGACTTACAGGCTGTGTTAAAGTCCTATTGGAGTGCATGGTCATAACAAATGTAATGGTATAACACAGCCTCTGTAATACAAAAGGGCTTTTTGACTTGTCATAGTAGGAAAAGCCACAGGTGTTAGTCATGGCAGTGCTTCAGTGAGCCAGCATGCACAGCACCAGGACCCTGAAACAGAAGAACTTAATAGACTTTAGCCATCATTAAATTCATTATTTACACATGTGCTTTTCCTACGGTCACATGTCAAATATAGCTATACATGTAGCCTCCTCCAGTTTGGACTCGCTGTCTTGCAGTTGGTCAACGTCGCAAATCTGCATAACAAAGTTTAGAATTAGTGAATCCTTCTCAAACTGTGAGACTTCACAAGATAATACAGCTGACTTATGAAAAGGGTAAGGATTGCAAATCTTCATTTAAAAAAAAAAAAAAAATCACATCCCACAACCTTTGTTAGCGGTTATGATTTTTGGACCAGAATGGAAATAAATGTTAGCTATCACTGGTGACTATTGCAATCACTTGCATCATTCATTATGCACCTAACTTTGGAACACCCAGGTGTTTTACATAAAAACATTTTTTTTAATCTTATTGAAATGTTATCCGTTTATTTTATTTTTTTTTAACTGGAGCTAGCTCCCACTGTAGCAATTGCTAACATTCCTGGTTGGGAGACTTTCAGTCGAAACATAATTTATCAGTACTGGAATATAAATATGGTCCAGCCACTTATTCTGAGAATTAACTTTCTCCTTCCATCTACAGTGTAAAATCACCCAGCTTCTTTTGTGCTTATCCATCCCGTTTAGGATTGAACCACCTCCCAGAACAAATAATCTTGAGCTGAATGGAACATTGGTTCTATGGCTGTTCAAATCTCTATTTATTAAAATTGTTTAACACTGCACTGTTCAAGTAAAATGAATTTGTAGTGCAACCTGAAGCCAGATGTAGGCTATCAATCCAACAACAAAATAAAGTCACTTTCAGCAGGAATACAAAAATAAAAACTTAAAGTGAACAGATCAAGTGCAAAAAGAGTAGCCTGTATTTGCTTTTTTTTTTAACAGTAGTAGGTAAAATAATGAATAAGCTCTTAACATCCAAGCTCTTCTCCCTTTAATCTTACAGTAAAAAAGTGCAGTTTTAGCAACATATGAAATCAGATGTATCAAATAAATCCAACAAAAGGCAAGTTGCAGAGTGTCTAACAGTCTGTAATCGATTGGGTCACTCATGATGAAAGTAAACCAAAAAAATAACACTGTAGACTGACAGCGTTTGATGATGCTTAATGTTAAGTCATAGCGGGGTATTAAAACGGACCAACGTACTGTTGGGCTAGTACTGGGAACACATTCCGGGTCACTATGTTGATAATCGCACATGCTTAGGAGTAGCCTAAAGCTTAGATCGGGCCCAAAAAATCAAGCCCGACCCTACCTAAGCCTGTGCACGCTGTGTCCGAGCCCGGCCCGGCCCGACACATTAACTGGAATTATGAGCCCGAGCCCGACTTAACCTGACAATTTTTTAATACGTGGGCCGTTATAACTGCCGCTATAAAGGACTAGTGAGATATCTGAAACAATCTGGCCTGGTTGCGCAATTATCGAACACAGTGCTACAGATGGGGGAGACACGATTTTAGCACAGTTTACCTCACACTCAAGTCAGTGCAGGACGTATACCCAGAGCTACAGGAGAAGCTGGAGAGGCATAGCTTTCTCCACACCCAATTAGGCTAATAAAGTAATTATTAAAAAATACACAAATGCTTGATCAAGGGTCCGGCCCGGCCCGAAAGATAGTGGCGGGACATATCGTCCTGACCCAGCCCGTGGGTCAAGTTCGGGCAGAGAATATTAACTCTACTTGGGAGGGAAAGGGACAAAAAGGTGAGCAGAACTTACGGTGTTTTGCTGCTGTTATCCTGACTCAGGGATGCATTTTACAAAGTCTACAGACTACCACGTTGTTGTTGGCATTAAGAGTAAAATACTCCCACACTTTAGAAGGCCGTGTGCCTTTTTCTCAACGTGTTGTTGAACTTCCGAGGAAAACATACTTACGCTGTTGCTGCAGGCAACCATGCTACTTTTAGATTTCTACGCGTGATTATTTGCGTTGACGCGTCACGCGTAGAAATCTATTTTCCGTTTCCACGTAATCCATTTACGTAATCGATTACATCAACGAATCGTCCCAGCCCTAATTGGTTCCTGCAATCCGACATAGGTTATCATGGGTTATCGGTCCAAATTTCCTAGACCTTATCACAGGACCATAAAGGCCTTTTTATGGTTGTGCGTCGGCTCCACGCAGAGCTCTCGCCATAGCCTTAAAAAGTGGCCTGATGTTTATACTTGTGCGCTGGTGTGTGCGTCGAGCCGCATGTGTGTGTGTGTGTGTGTGGGGAGTGTGTGGTAGCGAGAAGTGAGAGAGTGCCGGCGATTACCTTCGGAGCGCAGAGGAGTAGCGAAACTCTCATAGTAGAGAAACAAAGTGTCTCCTCTGTGCTTTCTGACCACAGTGGGAAATATGTAGCAGGAAAAGTTAACCCTCTCCTTGATTTCATGCTGTTTATGAAGAAGGAGAACTAGGAAATGAGTCGGGAGAAATGCAACGCTACCAAGCCACGGCCGAGCTACGTCCGTCGCCGCGACGTGTAGTTAAATTTTTCGAGAGGTGCACATCAGGCTACGGCGTAGGGTCCGGGGTAGACGCAGAGGGGTCTGCGTCTACCCCGGACCCTGCGCCGTCGATTCGACGCACAACTATAAAAAGGCCTTAAGACATGAAGTAATTAGCCGTCCTCGGTCTTACATTTCCAAAATTTGGTGCGTCTTTCAGATCAATTCTAAACAATCTGGAGGGAGTCCTATAGAAGTGATGCATAAACTTGAACTGAATGAGGCACACCCTCACATCGCGTGACATAATATTCCTACAGATTCTATCCCACTCCTCATCATCCAGTGTAATTCTCCGATCCCTTTCCCATGTCTTTTTGAGTGCTGTCCAGGCTCCATCCCCCAGGTTCTGCATAAGCATAGAATAATACCCAGAAGCCCCATGACCTTTTCCATATTTCCATCTTCTTTTGAGATACATTCAGGCATCCAACCTGACAACAATTAGAGCCAGGACCACATACTGTGCTATGAGAACTGGAGACAGACTGAGGATTTTCCTGCTGATCAACTTTAACAAGAGGAACGGTTCAAAAAGGCAGAGAATGCATTCCCGTCAGACAGGTTTGTTCTTTTTCACATTACTTTGAAAATGCTCAAAGTTTCATAAAAAACTTCAAACTACGAGATTTTTCGTAACTTAATTGAGCATGTACCAGAGATATAGAAACCAAAACACGGCCACTGGTCTTAAGTAAGAAGCGAGCAGGTTGCCCGTTTTGTTACTACGCAAGATTTCTCTGCAGATTTACATGATTGTGAGCATACAGCCTTACATTTTAAGATTTCTTGTGATGTCTTTCAGTTTCACTTAAAAGTAAATGCGAACACATATTTACAGGCCTTTTTTTCACCGCAGGCATTTTCACTTGTCAAAGCAGAAAAGGGAATCATGGATCTATTCCATTTAAGTGTCACAACAAACTATGCCAAGGAGCCAACATGCACAGTAGTAGGGCCTTTGAAATGAAATACCTCCTACAGGTAATATAAACTAGTCAAATGTTTTAATAGCCTTGAAATCATTTCACAGCTTATGAACTAAATGCAAACTAGATCAGACATATCTGTGGGACAGATGAGCTCTTAGTTTAAACAAGTCAGAAATTAACCATTTCTACTACGTTCTTTTACATACATAGACAAGATGTAGGTTAGAAACATTCAGCTATTTACACACCCAGTTGCCACAGTTTGAGGTGATCAGCATACTCTGTGTTGCACTCAGCTGGAGCTTCTTCCAGAAAAAAGTCCTGACCCTTTAACAGTAACGTGGCATTTTTGTCAGCTGGGACCTAAGGGTGCCTCAGGGTTAATTCTTGTTAACAGGAGCCTCACAAGTGGGAAATCCATGCACAGTATGGAATGTCATGTAGATTTGAGTCTGAGCTTTCACAGCTCTGTATGAAGACACAAATATCACGTTGTGGATACATGGATGTTATGTTGCAGCCAGTACAGAGTCAGGAGGGAGAGGGACACAGTAATCTCTGCTTTATTTCCTTAAAGTAGGCTGGATGCTTTTAGTCTCAAAAACAGATGTTAAGATGTTACTAGCCTATATCCTTCGCGTTCCAATTCCGGGATTGCACCGGTGCTGCAGGAAATTCCGCCGGATGCATGTATTTTCAGCTTCCTTCTGCTTTCTTTGTGTTGGAATTTTAAATTTGGTGGATTTATGAGGACTATTGATTACTGCTCCTCAGATCTCTGCATGGTAAATTGCGACAGCTAGCTAGACTATCTGTCCAATCTGAGTTTTCTCTCACAAGACTATTTTGCAGCGACTCTGTGCAGAGTTTAACACCGCCCATGACGATTCTAATTGGTTTAAAGAAATGTCATCAAACCAGAGCACGTTTTCCTCTCATCCCCGAATGCTATGTGAAATAGCCAGACTCTCCTTCAGCGTGTTTTGGAGGAGGGTCTGGCAAAGCGAGACTAAGACGTTACCCACAGTTGTTTTCTCGGCATTGACTGAATGAACAAGGGCTTTCAGCTTACTGCAGGCCCACTTAGCTCATCAGTGAACCAAGAAGCTCCTATTGAAACAAAAAGATAATTTGAGGAGAGAGAACAAATTCCAAAAATCTTTAAAAAATCCAAACTGTGATAAACCCAGGGCCTTTTGTTGCAAGTCATCCCATACTTTCTTCTTATAATGCCTGTTGCTCTCTTCTTGTGAGTATCTAATAAATGCAGCCAACAGAAAATCAATAAAAGTCTTCCTTAATAAGCTCTTTTTTTAGTGCTCTGACAGAAGTTGTCAATTTTGATGTTCAAATATGCCTGCATCTAATAATAATAATAATAATAATAACTTGGACTTATATAGCGCCTTTCATGGTACCAAAGGTCGCTTAACAAATAGGGATGTGGGTGGGGGGGTTAGGGGTCAAAGGACTTAGTGAAAAGAAATGTTTGTGGTGGTGCTTTTTGAACATGGGCAGGGATGGGGCAGAGCGGCAAGGATTGGTAGACTGTTCCAGAGTGTGGGAGCATTGGCAGAGAAAGCCCTGTCCCCAAAAGTCAACCTGATGCAGGGGCTGTCCAGCAGGTCCTTGTCAGAGGACCTCAGGGAACGTGACTGAGTGTAGGGGTGGAGGAGATCTGTGAGGTATTGTGGTGAGAGTCCATGGAGAGATTTGTAGGTGAGCAGGAGGATCTTGTAGGTGATGCGTGACTTGACTGGCAACCAGTGGGGCTGTTGGAGGATGGGAGTGATATGCTTTCAGGGCTTTGTGTGGGTTAGAACCCTGGCAGCAGAGTTCTGGACATACTGGAGTCTGCTAAGGGCCTTGGTGGGCAGTCCAGACAGGACACCATTGCAGTAGTCAAGACGGGAGGTGATGAAGACATGAATGAGTGTCTCAGTTACTGAATGTGTTAGTGAAGGCCAGAGTCTTGAGATGTTTCTGAGGTGGCAGAAGGTGGACTTCGAAAATGTTTTTGATGTGGGACCGAAAGGAGACAGTGGAGTCTAGGATGACGCCCAGGTCGCGCACCTCAGGGGATGGGGAAATGGAGCTAAATAACGAAATAGTATAAACACCTCACATTATGTAGGCAAAATCAACACAACCATTCCACAAACCACCACAGATTTAACCAGTGGCTCTGTGAGGTTGTATTTAGGCTCAGTGGTGCTTTGAGCTAAATGCTAACATGCTCACAATGACAGTGATAATATCCAATAGTTGTCAAGATATTCCACTCAAAACCACAATGGTCAACCTCATGGTGGCACTAGAGGATAAGTCAGAGGATGACCAAAGTCAGTAGAATTCATCCTCTGAGGACCATGAATGTTTATGAATAGTTGCTCAGATATTTAATTGTATTGACATTGTATTGGATTAAACTTAGTTTAATACAATGTTCTGGTAATTGTCTATTTACTTATATATGTTTAAGGAAGCCTGGGAAAATTCACCCAACCTTAGTATTAGTGCAGTAGAAAACATTTCCCTTCATGCATTCATCTTTCTTTAGTACTGTAGAGAATCATTTGTAAAAGTGTAAAAAATCCTTTGAGTGTAAAATCACATGAGTAAGTTAAAATAGATTGTTTTTCCCTTCTTTCAATGTGTGTTTCAGTGTGTCTTCCCATATGTTTTTCCAGCTGCAAACCCAGTTGTTCCGTTAGTTCAATGGAACAACCTTCTCTGTTGAAATAACTAACAACATTGTGTGTTGAGCGTCACACCCACATTGTTGTCGCTTGTGTGCCACCCCTTCCATAATGGGTCATAATTAATAAGTTTCACAAGTCTTTGTTTTGCTCTTTTGTTTTGTTACTACCTGTAGTAGTCTTATCTTGTGTGTACTTTTGTGATTGTGTGCATGTGTGTGTGTGTGTGTGTGTCCATCTGATACAGTTACACACTGTAACCTAAGAGTACAGACAAGGACACAATATGCTGACTTAGCTGTGAAAGGGACAGTTATTATGTCTTGCGTTTGTGTGTGTGTGTGTGTGTGTGTGTGTGTGTGTGTGTGTCTGCCCTGAAATGAGAGATGGGATTTGTTCTAACATGATCTTAAGACCTCACAATGCCTTGCGTTTCTCACTCCCGCTAACTTATTGTTCATCAGATGTGACATGACAAAAGCATTTTGTTTTCACATGCAGGTAGGCCAAGGCGAGAAGAGGGAGATTAGCTAACGTTAGCCAACATATTTATTAAAAAACAATCACATACGAATAGTCATTTCAGCATTCAAATAGTATGGGTTTTTTTTACTATTCGAATTATATTTGACTTTCGGAATTTGTTCCAACAGCCCTACTGGTATCCATAGTTTGATTTTGTCACTTTAGTCTTGATTAAAACAGAATTCTACTAAGTTTTTAAAGCCCTTTAAAAAGGACACCTAGCCAAACAGCAGGAACTCCAAGAGTTACTGATGGACAGGACATAATAATGATACAATGCAACAAATATTAAAACAAAAGAGAAGAGCAAGAGCCTTTTGAAACAATGACAACGAGCAAAAAATGTATAATTGACTATTTAGTACAAAAGTTTATGAATCTTCTACAGAAATATCTGCTGTCACATTATTCAATAAAGAGTGTAATTTGAGGTAATTCTAATGTCTGTGGTATTTGAAGCCTGAATCACAAAGAGATATCTTCATGTGAGGCTAGTTCAGGTAACAATCATCACACTCATCGTCCTCATTATCATTTAAACCATTTCTTCCATGAGTGATCATGTAATTGTGCCTGTCATCAGAGGCTAAAGCTCATTTACTCTCATTGTGTTTCCTTTTTGGAAGGAGACCACGGAGATTATAGCAGAGGTGAGCGGACAAGGGGCTTCCTCTTTTCTGCCTCTATTAGAAAACCATCAGCAGCGATACTGAGCCACACAAAGCCTCACTGAGACTGAGGAGCTCTTGTCCAGAGATAAAACAAACTCTTGTGTGTCAAACATTATGAGGACCTTCATAAGTTTTGTTTTTGTTGGATATTAATATTAGAGTCATATAGTTGTGGCATATAGCAATTTTTAAACATTTGAAGACAATTACAGTATACTGGCCACAAAGTGCTGCCCGCTGCCATGTTAAATAATTGTACAGCTTGCTCTTGAGGGAATTACTGGAATTGTTGGGTCTTTGGGTAATTTATAAAGTGTGGTCTAGACCTACTATGTCTGTAAAGTGTCTTGAGAGAATTCTTGTTATGATTTGATACTATACATAAAATTGAATTGAACACAGCACGCACAATGCACAGCCTGTATCTGGAGTGATCATTTCGCCATTTCGTCTAATTTTTCCACGAGATTCCTTTCGAAAGAGCTCTGACCAATGGTGCAACTTCATAACTCACTCACTCAGTGACAAACATTTGGGTTTATAGCGCTGGTCCCTGCGGTCAAGCCAAAAAGTGGTTGACAGAAACAAGACACTCACCTGGACCAGCCTCCAGGACTCTGCAATAATGGCCGCCTGCACTCTGTTGAGGGCAAATCCATCGATTTCTTTCTTCAGACGCACAGGCACCTGGTCAACCTGAATCAAGAGAAATTAGTCATGTCAAGAATGGCCATAATTTCTTAAAAAGGGTTTATACTAAATACTTGTGATTCTGGATGTTAAATTCAAGTCAAATTAAGTAAAAGTGTATTTACTTCACTGCCAACCTTGGTACACCCAGGGATTTAAAGAAATTCCTTCCAAGAATCATTGGCGTCATTCAGCATGTTATGAAGTTCCTCTTGCAGAGACTTGCAAGGATTTGCTTGGAATCATAATTGTGTGGTAATCCAGGGACTAGTGACACATTGTCACCCCTGATTTGAGACACCTGTGCCTGGATTCACACACTATTATATCAGATAATCAAACCTAGAATACAACTAGCAAATGGAGACTCTTGCTACACTAAACATACCATGTTATTCCAGTCCTGACCTCCTTTTAGTCACTTTTCAGTATGCTTTAGGATTCTTTTAATCACATTACAGGCATTTTGCTTCCTCATAAACCTGATATTGACTCATTTTTGCATCTCTCCTGCACGTCATGACATACCCAGTATTGTGTAATCTTTACCTTGGTCATTAGGGAGTGGGTGGTGTCCATAACGCTTGCTGCTGTCTCTGGGTGAGGTACCAGCTCCACCAGTTTTACGTAGTAGGGTGGGTTTACCTGGGGAGCACAGGACAATCACACATCATACAGTAAGTACTGATTTTGCATGTTTGTGAAAAGCTGTTATTGAAGTTATTGTATAACATTTTCCATCATGAGACTGCAAAAAAAAAACTGCACTATGATACACCTTGTTATAACACTTGTATACACTACACTTAACTACATTATAACACCAATTTACACTACAATAATCTGTATTAAACATTTAGGTTAAATTGTCTGTCTGTGTCTAAAGTCTGTGATGTTAGTGGCTAGTAGTTAGTTTTCAGGGTCGGCAGATAAAGGGCTGAAACATTTTGTAATTCCCAAAAGTATACTCAAAAAAAGGCACAATATGAATAGTTCATAAACTACTGGGACACTGATAAAGATTGCTTGTTTGTAGATATTAAAAACAAAATAGCTGACTGTGGTGAGGCAAGTCAGTGACGGATGCTTCAGTCCAAGGTTGACAATGAAAAATGTGATGTGGAAGCAATAGTTTCCCACTTAAACAAACAACTCTATCAACCACTTCCATGAAAAGCCATTTGGAAGTTTGGTTGTAGTCTAAAAAATCCTGCTTGAGGCTACAACTTTAACAGTGGCTTGTAAAAACTGGTTCAATTGCAATAGCTATTGGAAATAAATTTCGATCTGATGGATTAAGAGAACTTATTTTGGTGATACATTACAATCTAACAACACTGATAGGCTATTGAGGTGTTGGAAAGACAACAGATCCAGTGTGTATATTAGCAAAAGTGGGTAGTTTAATGAGGCGGATTTGTGTTAAAGCTGGAGTGCAGGACTTTTACATATAAATGAACATCTGTTACATTCAAGCCCTTGCCAAACAAGTTCACACAATGCTGATTAAGCCTATCTCTTCCAGAGAAAGCTCTCTGTTTTTCGCAGTATACTGGAGCTGTGGTGTCTGTGGTAACTTTCCCGGCCTAGTGCACTGCAAGTGATGCATTTTTTGCGTCAACCAGCCAGAGCTAAAGAGGGCAGGAAGGGGCGAGAGACCATAGCGACGGAGTAGCAGCTAGGAGTATGGCGGAAAATCTTAAAAGCTTCCAAGAAAAGTTTCTGGAGTGGATGCTCCAGATAAAAAAGAAACTTGGTGTTCAAAGAAGGGTTAAAGTAAAAGAAAAAAAAGGAGGTCCTGAGGGTCAGGGGAGATTTAGCGAGCTCACTTACGGCTAGGTCATCAGCATGCGTCAACAGTGTTTGTGTAATTAATTGGGAACGCAAAATGAATTTCAGTGTAAACTGACCATAAAAGTTTCTCTCACTGCCAGAGGGCAGAGACTTAAGTTCCGCACTCCAGCTTTAATGTTAACGTAGTTCCCAGTAAAATTCAGTAAATAAATGCCAGGTGCTTCCAACATGGCTGCCAAAAGATGGGTTATAACACCCAAAAGCTCACTTTTCCAGACACTGATACATGATAAAGAAGGGATAAATGAAAGAAAGGAAACATTAGATAGAGGAGTAATGTATGATAAGGGCGGGATACCTGTAAAAACATGATTGGTGGATTAACTAAACTGGCTCCCCAGTTTGTAGTTCATTAGGTTGTAATCCATTTACGCTACCCGCTGGAACCAGGACTGTAGTATCACTAACCGGATGGGAGACGAGGCAGCGACTCCTGTTCTGTACTTTAGAGAAGACATTGCTTGGCACCAGACAGGAGGTGGAGCTGCTCAGGATGACGTCTTTTCCCACAAGACGCTCTATGTCCTGGAAGACGCTCTGCTTGACGTCAAGCTGCTCAAATACGCACTCCTGGAAAACACACACACACACACACACACAAATGGGTCGTGAAGTGAAAAATGTACCATTGCCATCATTTCTGTAACAGAGTAGTAAATATCAACTCTAAGCAACTAAAGTATCTGTAGCATACAGTCTTACATATTATACAGAATAATACAATCTTCCAATCTAAACACGAAATCAGTAACTCAGTATTTTAGTCTTGGCAGAGCTCCAGCGAAACATCACAGTGAAGATGAAAACTTTAGTCATCACAACAATAAATAAAGACTTAGTATTTAGTTTTTTGGTAGGTACTACTGTATTGAGAATGTACTCGGATAAATAAAACCACAACTTTCAGTTCGGATAAATACCACTAAAGGTGAGTGAGAAAATGAATTTGGATTAATCGATTCTTTAACTTTGTTGAGTTTTTGTTATTATAACAAAGATGAAAAATGGAATCACCACAACAATTAAAAAAACACTTATGTTGTTTCTTTGTAAGTGTCAAACTGCAAACTACTTATGTATTCTGACAAATATGTTAAAGGCCAAATTGTTCGCCTTTAAAACCAGATACAATCAGTTTGGGCTCCGGTGTACTTTATTTCATTGTCTGCTCTATCGGAGTATTGGAAAGGAGTGGCTGTTAAATGCGATAGTGGAGTGTTAATATACTCTTAAGATGGCCTTCTGTGGAACTGCAATAACTGGCTGGGCGAGCAGCATACTCGCCAAATGGGTGTATAATAACGTGATGCTCCACTCGTTAACACTGTGAGTACCTAAGAGAGAACAACAGTTTTTATTTAAACATCCTATCCTTTCATAAAGTCTATATTAGGTTTTATTTTAAATTTCCTGCTACATGTCTATAGTCTATTTTTATTATATAAATTATTATTTGACTTTTTAAACTTATTTTTTGATTTGTAGCAGATCATATCTCTTCTTCTTTAACAGGGAAACAATACATTTATCTGATTTAAGCACGTGGAAAAACAGCTCATGTAAATGATCGTAAATAGGAATAAAGGCCCAGATAAATGACGATAATGTCGGGTCTGGGCTGGGCCTTTCAGAAACAGGGACAGTTGTTAACGGAC
>NC_041341.1:11263548-11333548 GCF_004354835.1 Perca flavescens | reverse complement strand
TTTATGTAACATCTCAGAGCCGGGAAATGTCTTTTTTACTCCACTACATTTGTCTCAGCTTTAGTTAATTAGTTTTTCATCCCCTTCCTGTCCAGTAAAAACCATGTATCTCCAGATGTGTTGATCGTGAACGTTTGCGATACACTGAAGGATGAAGTGTTCCTTTTATGTGTTGAGAAAATTCTCCTGCTTCTTAAGTTAAATAAAGTTTTTTAAAAGCCTCTTGGATCAGCTGGAAAATGCATCGTCACAAAGCTGAAAACAGGGCTGTTTTTCCTGACAACATGACAGGTTCATTAGAGATACGTGGTTCTCACAGGACAGCGACGCTACAAACACAACCATAAACATCTACAGCAGTAAAATGCAACATACTGGTGTACATTAGAGCTTCAGTGCGTAACTTTTTGATATTAATGAACGTCCGTTAAATTCAAGCCGTTGCTACAAAGCTAATTAAGACTACCAGCTCCACACAACTCTCTCTGTATTTCTCAGTATGGCTATGTTCAGAAGATTGTGGTGTCCGGTGACTTTCCCACCCAGAAACTTGATTGAAGATAATGAGCTCTTCTAAAGAGTCCATCATGTTTTTTTAATCCTCCGTGTCCTCCTTTGCTACTAGCAACTGCGTGGAGGTGTGGGGGTGGGTGTGGGCTGTACGCAATCACGGAAGGCTTGTATCATGTGGACGGCGCCAACAGTTTTGTTGTCATTACTTAGAATTACAAAGACAGAAACTATGCACTATAGCAGTGTTTCTCAACGCCCCCCATCATCTTCTGGATGATGGGGGGGCGTTGGAAGCAATATTTTGGAAAGGGGGGGCGTTGAGGTGCCCATGGGGGGCGTTTGTTTGAAAGCTAGTTTAAACCAAAGATTCACAATAACAATACATGTTAACACTTAAACTACTAAAAAATCAGTGGTCTGTAACATTAAAACCTGCCAGTTTACAGCACTGCGACTGGACAAGACCGGTATCATAACTCTTCTTCTCTTCTGTGCTTCTGTCAGCTTAGTTTGGCGCAGCTCCGCGCTGACTTCAGGGAAACGGGACGTCAGAGTATCATCTTAAATGAGCTCTGTAGCCTACTAGGTCCCTACATAAAGCTACGTTCAGATAAAAAAAAAAAAAAATAACGCAATCACCGCGACGTCCTGTTGTATTCTTTAATCCCCAATGTAGCACAAGTACACTTTATATTTCACAGTAACAGTTTTTCGTCAGATCGTTTATAGAACACAATGTTTCCTACTGTACCTGAAGGCAGCTGCATTTCACGGAGAAAGAGAGAAAGAAAAGAGACGTGCGAGAGATATCGACAGTGCTTTGTTGTTTGGTCAAACAGTCAGCTGTTCCCCAAACTCCCGGCCAGTTTAGGGCTTGTGTTTTAAAACTTTCTTATAGAAGCGATAGAGGCAGTGATGTCTCTGTTTACGGGATTCTCACACCTCCACAAAACATAGCGCGAGGTGGGGTTGTGTTTCTCCAAACGTTTTTTTTCTGCTATTTACTCGCAAGACAGCCGATAGCAAATCTAACCTAGACTCTTCTAAGCATCAAAAAAGCACTCTCACTAACTTTTTAAAGGTTGTAAACTTATTTCCAATCGACAGTAGGTGTCGTTCTTCAAGTCATTTGTCATCACCAAAATACAGTAGATGGCGGGCGGTACACCCCCAGTTTGGAGAAGCAGACAGGAGTCAGGAGACAGGACAGTCATGGAAGCTAAGCAATATACTGCTGTGGACGAGTGCAGCAGCTGAACGTTTTAGCCACCTAAAAAAATCAGTATATACGCTATAGAATATTTTCATGGCTTTTTGCACCAAATGCTTGCTTGTTGGGTCTGTGTTAATTATAGTATCGTCTAGACCTACTTTTTTGGTTTCCTGAGATAACCGCTGTTATGATTTGACACTATCAATACAATGAAATTGATTGGAACTTTACCTTGCCATTGCACAGCCCTGTTTAAGTTTACGCGGGGGGAACTGAAGCCTTTATTTATGCTCTTGTCAAAGCCACCAGACTCCATTGACAAAAACACCACTATTAAAATGTGCACCCATGCCATCACTTAGTGAAAGCTATCAAGTGTCAAATTTGGCAATGTTCCTTTGTCTTGTTTATTTTTTTTCTTTGATCAGATAATGGCTGACTAATGCACTAGGAAGTTTGGCATATTTGGTAGCATTATTTTACATTCCTCAAACTAAAATATTATAAAAGTATTGTTTGGTATCATTACCAACACTCCCATTGGCACCAGTATCAAAACATTTAAAATAATGCCTGTTTATTTGCACTTATGTTTATGGTGTTTGCATAATCCTGAATGCAGGAATATCAGGTTATTTTGTGTGACTGGACTTGCAGTTGTCAATAGTGGTGCATTGAGTGATTACCAATCACAACTGGCTGACAAAAAGTCCATCCGTGATTTGCTAACTTCTGCTGATGAGTTTAGTAATTTCTGGTCAGTTTTGTAACCAGAAAACCTAATAAGTGTGTTATGGTTATGGCCATTCTGTGGAGTCCGAGAGGAAGACCTTGCAAGTTAAAACTCTGCACTATTAAAGACTTAGAGCTTGGAGGTTTCAGTGTGCTGACAGCCTCTCCTTTTCCTTTTCTAGCTAGTTTTCGTCGTGCACCTGTACCCAGCTGGGGTTGGACGTGAGCACTATTCACCTGTTGTGCTTTTTATTCTGTAGAGTCAAACAGCAGCAGCAGCTCAGTGCAAAATTTAATTTTTCATTACTGCAAGACAGGGGACCAAAGTGCAGCACTTCTTGGAAAAATGTAGGATTTAAACAGTTTACGTGTAACAGTCTCTTCAAACTGTGGCTGTTACATATGTAGAGAACACTGGCTGAATTGTAGCAGGACGTTTTGGTATTTAAAGCAGCTGCATTTAGTTGGAAAGCACAACGTGTTTTCAGAGACTTTAAACAGTATCTGTCAGCTTCAGTGTCAGTTGCTCAGAATCAAAGAGTGAATGTTTTTTTTTTTTTTCCTTCCTAGAGTACAGATGAAAGCAAACATGGTTACTCCCCAATCCCTAGGGGCAGGGCATTCTGGGAAATGGACAAAATTGTAAGATGAAGTAATTGAACTAAACAAGTTGAAGCAAAATGTCGTCAAAATTATGTTATCTCACAAATTAAATGTGATGTATGATTCATTGATTCATTTTGGCTGAGGTTTTACAAAACCACGTAATTGTGTTATTTGTTATCAAGGATTTTTTTTTTTTTTTAAATGGCTTTATGGTTCCTGCGTAAATTTAAATCACCCTTTTTTTTGGGATTATTCTGTTTTGGGCCTTTCCTTCTCAGCTCTGAATGACACATCACATCATTAATGGTTCATTCTTGACTGTAGCAGCTTTCATTTGTGACTAGAACTTTTTTCCTTGTCCATCCTGAGTTTATACGGTGCAGTTGCCTTTCCTAGACATGTGACATCATATCCTCAGTAGCACTCCTTGACTGTACCTTTTTTTACTTTTTTAAACAGGCCTATAACTCAGCTTAGAGTTTCCTATCATTGCAAGGCTGCCTACGAGAAGCAAATGGGGTGTTAAGGCAAACAACGAGTCCCCTGGTATGTGTAAGAATAACCAGTGTGTTTTCAGTACAACAGTGATGCTAATTATTGAGCTGTTCTTGCATTACGGTGCAGTTAAAAAGCTTAACCATCTACTGAAAGCCCTGTTACTGGTTGATGTATGAGCTGTAATACAGTATGCACGTTCACCGCTGTCCCGTCTGTATTTTGTTAAGGCAGAGTCTCCGGAGAGGCCGGAGAGGTGTGCGACGAGAGGGGAGGAAGGGGGTGGAAGTAGCGGGGACTCGAAAAGCATCACAGCAGTGCTTCATTACCAGCAATAACATCAGAAATGAAGTGTTGGTTTTCGTTTGTTTCAATTTTCTCCAAATGTGGACTGCTGAGTGCAAAACACCAGCGCGCTCACAATGCCCTGAGGTGTGATGTGCGTCAAACAAGACGCTTTTTTGGAGGTTTTTCTGCACTGGAAAATGTGTTTAAAAAGTCACTGAACCTCAACAGACTGACACAAAGATGAAGTGCAACCTTCGTCAGATGCTTTGAATTTTGAGAGAAATGTTTGTGAGACAGCTGTGTGTGTTTGCTTCTTTAAATCTCGTCACTTGCAGTTAAAATGTGTCTGTGTGAGAAAACCTGCAGTAATTTGACAGTATTGTTAGTGTGTTCTGGAGGACACAACCTTGTTTTCACAGCAGATTAAAATGCATGTATTTTTTTCAGACCAAGGCAGGGAAGAGCAATGCTTATTGGCTGGGTTACTCATTTAAGTTTATGAAGTGCCTAAAATAATACCCATAGCAAGCTACCTGAGCCAAAAGCAATGTCTCCAAATACCTAATTTATAAGCTGCTAAAAAACTTAACATATTCCTTTTATATGTATGTATGTATGTATGTATGTATGTATGTATGTATGTATGTATGTATGTATGTATGTATGTATGTATGTATGTATGTATGTGTGACCTCTTGATGTATTACAAATCATTGGAAAGTCATGTTTTTCTAAATTCAGTTAACTCTAATCAGGGCCTGAAGTGGTTTTGAATGTTTGTCGTCTTAAATTAACTGAAGTTGGACATAGTATGGACAAATGAATAGATGTCTGTTTCTCTGCAATCGCAAGAGATGTATTTCTATTTTGTTGCTCTACTGAAATCTTTCCTCAAAAAGTCTAAACTGACGAAGCTTGCAGAGAAGCGAACAAAGAAATCCTTGAAAAACAAGCAAATATTTGGCTTCTTGACCAAACATTTGATTAACTACTCATTTCTTAGTGTTTGAGGCACTGCATAAATTAATTCAACCTAAGTTTAGCTGTTGTGTTGTTTGCTTAGAATTGAAAGGTGTGTACTCTCTACAACCCTACCGCCTCACACTAACCTCCAGCCTCGCGTCAGCTGGAAGTATAGGGCTCCCCATCCAGTCGGCCCTCGCCTGTGGTCCAGTTATTGACTGATATCGGTCAGGTCAGCCCGGGGCTCTAGGAAAGAGGAAGTGACTTCTAATTTGCCTCCCTGTTCTCCTCGGCTCCAAATTCACTTACTCGGGTGTCGGCTAAAACCATTAGAGCTGCTCCCGCGCCACATGGGAGAGGCCGGCGAGAGCGAGGAAACATGGCCTCCCCTTTGAGGATGTTCATTAACTGCCCTATTTATTTTCAACTGTCAGAAAAGGCCACTAATTCTCAGCAGTCTCCTCTGTGAAATTAGGTCTGTCGTAGTCATTCTCCAGTCAGGGTGCTCACTCAGACGCTCTGCACGTTACCCATTTCTTAAAACTATCCCATATGTCAACATATTCCTTTTTTTAAATTAATATCTAGCTAAGTTGAATTACAGAACCAGTCTGTAGCTGTACGCCCACAGTGGTGACTGGGGAATCTTACTAGTTTTCCTGTGTTCTAGTCCCCGCCTGATCCAGCGCATTTTTTGCTGTGCGTCTGACACCTTTAATTAAAACGTACCACGTATCTGGTGTCGAGCCTTTGAGCTGCTCTCAAGTCAACCGACGCTGCCTTTGCAGGAGGAAATGACTGGACTCTTCAGAGAGGAGCTGCCGGTGGAGCTTTGCCACGAGTGTTACCATAATTACATATTGATACATTTATGAAGTGTGTGCCGTTTTATTTTTTGCTGCGTTGTGAGTTTTATGTGTTTTTTTTGGGGGGGTATTATTAGCTCTCCTGTCAGTCATTTGTTTTCTGCAAGCGAAATAAAATTAAACATGTCCATTGTCAACACAGAAGAAGGAGGAAGTGGTTTAATGAAACGATTTGGAAGGAAACAAGTAGCTCTGACATGAATGTGTTTATCCAACGGTGAAAAAAAGTAACCTATGAATTAAGCTTGGCTTTTCCAGCTGCACACAGCTGCTTTACATGTGATCATGAGCATATTTCAGGCAAACTGCTCTGGTTGAATGTACAATACAGTTTCAGTCAGTGATACTTGTTTTATTAACTGATTAGTTCTTTTGGGAGAAAGGTAATACAACTGCTGTAAATAATACAGCTGTTTATCAGGCCTGATTTTTAACTTTTTTGCAGACTTTGTTGGCAAAGCTGGGTCCCAGCGTACCCAGCATACAAGGATTGGACAAAGAAAACACATGGTCATCTGCAAAAAATGTGATCTTGCTCACAACTAAATGCAGCATCATGCGGTCCAGCCAGATACATCACATTTCTCGTAGTTTACTTGTTAAAGTCTACGCTTTCATTTTAGTGTTCACCTTGTGATTGTCAAAAAAACATAGACAACAGTCCTTAAAGTAAATCCGTTTTAGTAAGATGTTTTATTATGGTCCTTTAGTGTCACATTGTGTAAAGTTTGTAGTATTTTGAGTTTAACGTCTTGTACCCTTGTTGCATGTGCATCAGCATGTAATATGACACCGTAGTTAATACAATATCAGTTGTCGCTGTTTGTCACTTCCCATAAACTAGAAGAGTCATTAAAGCTTCCTGTCTTGAGTGGGCACTGCCCCTCTTGGTTATCTCCCCCCCGGCCGTATTGAAGTCTGGTTCCTTCAGAAGCTGCAGCCTGTTAGGGCTGGAGGCTGGGGCTGCCTCCCCTGCCTGGTTATTTTTGGAGCACCGTCGGGCCCTGTCTGCGGGAAGTGCTGTTTTTGAAGGGCCTCCAGTCCCATTAATCAGCCGAGGGACCCCACGGCGCGAGCGGGCCCCGAGCCCTGGCCCGCCACACTGCAGCATTCTGTTCCTGTACCCCCGCTCTCCGCACAGTGTGAAACTCAGAGGAACCTCATCAATCTCACCTGTCCCACACGTCAACCGCAGATTTAATCAAACGCTCCTTATGGGCCTTCCCCTCTGCTTCCCTTCCAACACACTCACTAGGAGGAAAAAAGAAGAAAAAAAAAAGTCTTGACTGGGCTATAGTCACACTTTTATTCTTATTTATTTTTCACATTGCCTCCTCCATCACTTCTTTTTTCCTTCTCCTGCTTTATCCACCACTCCATGTTTTCTTCATTTTGTTGCCTCTGTGTTTTATATACAGTGCGTGTGCATGTTTTCTCTGTGGTCATATGCACTTTGTTTCAAACTGTGGTGTGTACCCCCTTTGGCTAAACACACACACACACTCAGACACATATGCTTTAAGGGATAAAGGGGGGTAATACACTAAACCCCATTTCCTATTTGATACCTCACTGAAGTGCAGCTCTGTTGGTCGCCAGCGTTAACAGGTCCCAAAGTGACAGAAAGACAGAGATGAAGAAAGATACAGCGGAGGTGTGTCGAGGTGCATTTCAGCATGGTGCTGGTGTTTTAATGGGGTGCTTGGGGCGCCCAGGACAGAAGAAGAACACTGGATCCTGTGTGTCGGACGCCCAGCGGGAGAGCCGTGAAAATCCTCCATCTTTCGTCCCATCTTGGTGCAGCCACGGCCGTTTCTGGAGCGCTTCCCCGGCCCACAAAGAGCTGATGGTAACTCACAGCGGGGCAAGCAGCAATGCCCCCAGAGGGGGTTTTTGAGATGTGTTGAAATTGGCGCGGTAAAATGGTGGTGGCTGTCGGCCCCGCTCATCAGCCCTTTGGTGAGAGAGATGTCAGTGGGCCACTCCAGGACTCCCAGGCTCTGATATGATGTATGAGCCATGAAAAGCAGCCCAGAACAGATCTGAGAAGAGAAATCCACTGTTTTGCAAGTTCTAGCTCGACCAAATCCGAGGCTGTGATTAATAACATTGAGCGTAGCGAGACTGTAGTCCTGGACATGCTGGAAGCTGCAAGTGCTCAACAATATTAATGGTGAATCCTAAGTTCAAGTTCTTCATTGTCATATGCACAACCATTACAGTGAAGCAGTCGTTGGCAATGAAATTCTTAGTTCACAGGCTCCCTCCAACAATGTGCATACAATTATGTATAAAAAATAAAATCACATAAGTTAAATTAGATTCTAAGATAAAATAGTGCAGCAGTTATAATATAGGAATACAATATAATACTATGGTGTACAGTAGTAGTAAAATGTGTATATCTCAGGTCTGTTTTTAACATTTTTCTCTAACATAGCATGCTTTAGCAATACATTAAATGCAACCATTTCTTATAGTGACACCAACTTAAAGATTGGGCTCCAATAAGCAGAAACAAAAATCAACTACTAAATGGAGGAAACAAAGAAAAACAACAGCATTTGAGCATGATATTCAGACAGGACATGAGTTACAGTTTAGGGGCCAGATATATACTGTATATATAAAAGGTTTGTTTGACTAAAACCCTGCAGGACATAATGTATAAAAGAAGAGCATGCAGTTAGAATGTGTGCACCTTGTGGATACTTGAGACCATGTGTAGTCCTACACTAGGGGTTGCATGACTATTTTTCAGGTCTATGTTGTTGGTGACAAAACCATGTGATCAGCGACTAGTCAACGTCAAGCTCGAAACTAGTCTGTGCAACCCCTAGTGTACGCACAGGTTTCTTGGGCAAACAAAGTGTGATATTGTCAGTTGGAAATGGAAAAATATGATGAATCTAATATGCAGTGTTAGTTATTTAGGCTATCTGACTAAAACACAGTGCGAGTTAATTCAGCTTACAAGATAAGTGAAATATCTGCCCAGTTTAGCTGTGGGAGTTGAAAACCGTCTCAATGCACAGCTTTATAAATCTGGCAAAAAGAATTTGTATGATTCAAGTCCAAACTCTACGTTTTATGCATGTGGTCCCAGTCATTTATGTCATTGTTATACATTGTTTTGTAAGGAGCTTGCGCTTACTAAAATGATAAATCCAACATTTTTCATTCAGTTCCCACAATGAAGTGGTTCCAGGTCTCTGGAAGACTTTGGAGAGAAAAGGGAAATGTTGTTTTCATGGAATCCTGGAACTAGATTTCCTCTGGATTTGTTGTAAAGTCAGTGTTAACGCCAAAAGAAGATTTGTTCTTAAATTAAGTGAACCCGTTGAATATTGTTTTCCGTTTTAACAATGCAGCTTGTGTGAAGAATCTGGTGATGTTACTGCTCGTTTGATTGGCTTTTTTTCTTTCCACCAGAGTTGATCTTTGATGTGAGCTGTCAAATTCACACGGACAGACACCTTCACAGCTTAACTGATGTTGATGTAGGCAAAAGACTACAACACGTGCGGACATACGTCTATGTTTGCAAACGACCTCTGTCCCTATGGAGATTACCACACACGTACACGCACAGACAAATGAACTCATATTCCCGGAATGGTGCTGCAAGTGTGAAAACATGGCCTTTTAGTGTATGTAACCTTCTAGCTGTTGGCGTTAATGTCACGCACACATGGTGCGTAATGCATTTAGCATATGGCAGACGTGGATAAAGAAAGCTTTCGTCACCTTTGCGACGATGAAATACAACAGCGTTGTGCCTGTCAGAGTTAAATATGACGAAAGAACAACCAGCATTTCCCACAACTATGTGTCATTAAAAGAGATAGAGAGAAAAGTGAAGAAGACAATAGGGGAAGGCAGATATAGCTGCTTACCAGGGCTTTACTCTTTTATTTCACTGACATTTTGTCCAATAAAAGGGAAAGTATTTTGTTTGCCGCTGCGGATTGAGTCCTACCTGCTGTTGCAAAACCTTTTTGCCTCAAAAACTTTTTTACTTTTTCTATCCGCCTGGCTCTAGGGATGGCAATACCATTCTGTCAGCTGGTTGGTCCACCAGTTTGTTCCAGACTGAAATTTACTTACTACTATTGGATGGGCTGTCGTGACAGTTTGTACAGATGTCCATGTTTCACAGATGATGAATCCTGATGACTTTTGTTCAACCCCTGATGTTTCCTCTGGTAACACTGGGAGGTTAACATTTGTGGATCGACTTTATAACGACTTTGTAACCACGGGTTACTATTGGATTGGATTGCCATGGAATTTGGTACAGTCATTCATGTCCCCCTCAGGATGAACTGTAACAACGTTGGTAAACTTTTCATCTAGAGTCATCATCTAGTCAACATTTTAATTTGCATCCAAATGTTAGCATGTAGCTAAAGGCCCCATCGTGCCTAAGTACAGCCTCACAGATGTGCTAGCAAGGCTATAGACTCTTATTCTTTTTGTATTAAGATTAATTCAAGATGGAGTAACGGGATGGAAAACTGCTTCTGTACTTGACCGACAAGTTCAAGTGTGTTGCACCTCTACAGGTGTTCATCATCAGCTGTCAAAGGCAAAACACATGCTCTGGCACATCACTGAGAGGGGTGTGGCCAAAAGAGCAACATGCTTGGAATACTTTAACCCACAGAGAACAATGCCAACAGTTCTCTGCCCTCAACTCAACTTTGTTCATATGCCATTTTAAACACAATGCAGTTAGTTGAACATTTTGTTCAGAACAGACAAAACAAAAGAGAACAATACAAATATATAATAAATAAAACTGCTATTCATTTCAAGTGTTCTTTTTTGCATGCCAAATTTTAAGCTCTTATTTTGTGATGGTTTCAGGATGGGGCTGGGCGATATGGAGAAAATCAAATATCACGATATTTTTCACCAAATACCTCGATATCGATACCGCAACGATATTGTAGTGTTGACAACACTTATGTCATCAAAATCTAAGACGGTATCTAGTCTCATATCACGATATCGATATAATATCGATATATTGCCCAGCTCTATTTCAGGACCTCCTCAAGATGTTTAAATCTAGTTACAAATTATTCTGCTTGAAGCCAAACCTCCAACATACGAAGTAAAACACTCAAGTATCTGCATGTTGAAATGAATTCACTTGCACAGGTTTAATATGGCCCGTGGCCAAAGTATGCAAGATGATAATATTTTATTACTCCTGGCTTTGCAGTGCAGTATTCATGACAAACATTAATTGCTCTACAACATTTGCTGTCTCTTCTGTCATCATGCGGTAGTTGATTTACTTCCTTATGTAACCTACTTTAGCTTCCAACGACTATAGAGGCACATGTTTAAAGACACTTTCCTCTGACCAACAGTAACACGGAGGTGTCTGTCGAAGTAGCGTTATGCGTGATGGCGCGATTGCCCAGTGGCTAGTTAGCCATTGCGTTGACTCTCATTTGACACTCGATTGGCTCAAATGACACCATTACCATGTCTGCATGGCTAATGGCCTCCCCTGGGGGCCGTAGCAGAGGGGGAACATGCGTTTGGCGTGTCAGCTCGAGGTGAGAACACACATGAGCCAGACTCTGGGCCCCGTCCGCACCCAAATCAATCCTGACACCTCTTAAGAGGCTCTCAGCATCAATGGCACTCCAGTGCAATTACCCCGTCGGTAATGACATAAGCACCCAGTTCCTTCCTGCCTCTCTCTTGCCGGGCAGCAACCAGCTCCCTCAGGCCATACATAGAGACTTTTTGGACCACGCTGGCCTCAGAACAGTTGTTATTTGATCCCTCAAGCCTGAGAGATGGAGAAACTCTGGGCCACGCTGGTGAGAGAGCAGCTGTTATCTGATCTCAGAGTCTGTGCTGAGCCTGTCCCTCAGTCAGATTGAATGTGATGTAGCTTAGCTCGCTGTCAAGATAAGCGATGTCTCAGCAGCGACTGAAGAGGATATCCTCTGAAAGCTTCAGGTTTTAATGATTAGTTATGATAACCTTGAAGAGTGCAGCCGGGAAACATATGATTGCCAGTCAGATTTGAGGTGATAACACCGAGATCCCATGGGTTTTGTGGGGGAGCGTTTCAAAACGGGCTCCTCTATCCAGCTGTTGCTGTTTACAACCCATCAACGCATCTTGCGTCAAGCTGAAACAAACTTAACCTCGTCAGAATTGTGGGTCATTTTCTTTGATTAGTTACATTACTTACAAAATAAACCTTGAGTTGTAATCCAAATAACTTTAGGATGGATTGCCTTGAAGTTTGGTACAAACATTCATGTCCCCGTCAGGATGATTTGTAATAACTTTGATTATCACCTGACATTTCATGTACTTTGGTTTATGATAAAATACTTGCAGAACTAATGGTGTTCTCATCCGCCTCAGCTGTGCTTATTAGCATTATTATTATTATTAACCTGTAGCGACACACCTACAACAACACAGCCCCTTCGTTCTTAATACATAAAGGGGCGTTGTAGGACCCAGGGGCATAGCACAAAATTCTGGGCCCTGTAGGAAAGGATTTTCTATGGGCATCCACAGCTATTCATTCTAGCATCTTTTTGGGCCCTCCTCACATGAGGACCAGGGGGTACTTAGTCCCCTTTTCCCCCCAGTCCGACGCCCCTGGTTGGACCCTCTGTTAACTTGGATTGTTTTTAAACCTTGTGTAATTCTAACCCTTTTTCACGTGGGGGTTATCTCTACCACATATTCCACCTCCCCACCCCAACAAGGACATGATCCCTCACCACCTTATCACACCCGGCCAAAGCCACAGCACTGCACCTCTGCCGGGAACTGAACCCCTGCCTCCATGGTGGGCAGGCAAATGTGCGTCACCCAGCCACCAAACACTTTGTCCTACTAACTCCCCAACAAAAACACCAAGTCCCAGTCTGCGTCTTTGCGTGTTTCTGCTCCGTCAAAGTCCTAATCTACTGTGTAACTGCTTTGGTGAAGTATCCCCTGGATTTTGGATGCCATTGCGGTTTCACGTCTCATGACAGGTGCTGCTCTGCTTGCCCTGTAATTTTATAATGTGGTGCTCGGTGCCACAAACAGTGGTTAAGACTCTCTTCCAGCAGGGCCAAATGAAAGCCAAGATTCAGTGGAGTGGTCTGATGCCAGAAGAAATGAGGTGGTCTGGCCCAACCCGACTCTGCAGAAAGAGAAACACAATGTTTGCCCAAGGATACAAACACAACGAGTGATCTCCCTCCTTCTTTCAGAGGGGGGTGAAGAGCCTGCTGCTATTCTAGCTCCAGCTCCAGCAAAATAAGGTTATAATGTTGTTGATATGGTGTGCTGCATGTTATATGGTATTTCTGTGGTTCTGCGCCCCCATCCTCTTCCAGTGTCTTTCCCCGTTGTGGTAACAGAGGCCTTGAAGTTGGCTGGACGGATGTTAATATTATTGTTGGCCAGTGAGGTGATGCATTCTTTGTGCTGGATGTGTTTGGGAGAGAACAGAGGTGCTAGCCATGGAGTTAGCATCTCAGTAATACAAGCATGACCGCTGCTGGCCTCCAACCTGCCAATACTTTAACACTGACAATTCAGTCTCTGCAGGCTTTCTCACTTTTTCACCTTCACCCTCTCTCCAAACACTAGTTTCTCTTCAGTTTTTCTTCTGTTCATTATCGTGTCTTTTCTCTTGTGATCAGTTTTAATCAACTAATCATTTTGAGACAGATACCATAGGTACTTAGATACAGGCTATGAACATCTTGAATTAGGTTGTTCGTTTAAAGTGCTCATATTATGCTTTTTGGCTTTTTCCCATTCCTTTATTGTGTTATATATCTTTTTTTGTGCATGTAATAGATTAACAAAGTGAAAAAGCCCAAAGTCCACCCCAAAGGCACTTACCATCTTCCAGAGAAAACAGTTCCCAAACTGCTCCAAACAGCTCTATTGTAGTCCAGCCTTTACTTCAGAGACGTCACTTTGTAACACACGTTATAATGCTCGCCTAGCTGCTAGCGTGGCACGCTCTCATACTCTGCTTCTGACTGGCTAGTAGTCCTTACCTAGCTACTGCGCATGTGCGACTCCCAACAAAGATGGAACAGAAGTGAGATGCCTCACTCGGTAGCTAAAACGGACCGCTCAACACACAGGGTGAAAAGAGGAGCTGCAGCCATGTGCAATACAAAAATCTGTTTTTTGGAAATTAAACCATGTGACCCTATTCTGGTACAACCTCTAAATACAATTATGAACTTGAAAATGAGTATAATATGAGCACTTTAAGGTAATCGTATGAAAATATCTTGACCGAACATATTTAATTTGCAAAGTGCAAATAACCCTGAGCATGTTCCCCTTCTTCTCCAGGAGCCTCCGGGATGTGGGCGCGTATTCTCTGGGATCCAGCCAACCGGGGTGCCCCACCTGGGCAACTACCTGGGTGCCCTGGAGAACTGGGTGGCCCTGCAGAACCAGTATCCTTCAGTGCTCTACAGCATAGTGGACCTGCACTCCATCACACAGCCTCAGGACCCGGCACAACTCAGGAGCAACATCCTGGACATGGCAGCCAGCCTGCTGGCCTGTGGCATCGACCCAGAGAGGGCAATACTCTTCCAGCAGTCTCAGGTAGGCAGGAGAGGGAGGATGGATGGATGGATGGATGGATGGATGGATGGATGTCTGCTGTGTTTCATTTCAAGCTGGAATTCACATTTTCCAGTGGGTCCATTACAGGATTTCTTTGCTTGACATGAGATTGCGTTTTCCTTGAAACTGTTGCTATACTGGAACCAATCAAGTAGATTATTGGTCTAATATAGCAACATACTTTTACATTTATGTTTTAATTCACTGTACATTTCAATTTTTACCATTTACTGCATATGTGCTATGATAGAGATTGTAAACATTAAGAGCGTAATGCTGTGTAGACACCATGTTGATGTTACATCTGATAACTGCTTCTTTAAAATGTCTGGCTGAAAAGTTCAGAGTTTCTCCTCCAAAATATTGTCATGTGGGCTCTTTCATTTATCTTCCCTAGTCGGAAGTTTGGATAATCTCGCTTTGCAATGCCCTCATTACTGTGTTATGAATGTAAGCTCCTTTGTCTTTCTCAGGAGAAGAAAAGCTATTCATATGTGATCACACATCAAGCGCTCTTGTCATGCTTGTGCACACATATTTAGCTTGTATCTGCACATTTATTTCACACGTTCAATGACCAATGCTGCAGTGGACCTGTGTGCAAGTATGTCAGTGTTATGTGCTTATGACTTGATTTTTGTGTATGTGCTTTTAAAGGCAGCTTCTAGTCTCTTTTTAAGTTTGACGTGTAGTGAGTCGGCCATCTTTGAGTGTTGATTTACCTGCTGTCGACTCTGCTGTAATGTTTACTTGCAGACATGCCAACTGCTTATTTGATCGCTCCTGATTCTTATCACCACTCTACGCTCTGTAAAATTTACAGAGGCTATAAAAACACACGCAACTTTAAAGCAGCATTAAGTCTGGATTTGGCCACATGAAGGAAGTGAGAAGAATAATGACATTCTTAACATTTGCAGCACTTCATCAGATTTCAGGTTTAAATTCACAGTGAAAAACAGCGGTCTGTTTTTCTCATGATACTGTGTGTTTTCTTTTCTTAATCACTAGTTGAGTAGAAGTTGAAGTGTGTGTGTGTGTGTGTGTGTGTGTGTGTGTGTGTGTGTGTGTGTGTGTGTGTGTGTGTGTGTGTGTGTGTGTGTGTGTGTGTGTGTGTGTGTGTGTGTGTGTGTGTGTGTGTGTGTGTGTGTGTGTGTGTGTGTGTGTGTGTGTGTGTGTGTGTAAGGTGTTCAGTCCATCTGTGTTTCTCTGGCGCCTCCCCCAAACCTTCCACTACACACAGCCCTATTTTTATTCTCGTTTAGCTTCATGCCACATAACTTGGCAGCAAGGCGTCCCTCCTGTTGAACACGCCGGCTCCACATGTAAAAATACGACGACTGTCCAAAGAAAATACTCAATACTCAACTTCATTGAAGAAAAAAAAAAAAAAACACAGCAAACAGAGCTTGTGACGAGCTGAAGTCAGTGGTATCAAAAATGAAGTGAATGAATCAGCAGAATCCTTGTGTTTTATTGGAGAATCGAGATGGATTTACTGTTCTCTAAAATCCCATCTTCACAGGAGTTGTTGCCATGGCTGCAGGATCAATTGCCATCAGGGTAATGCCCATACAATCCCTAACATTAGCATATCTCTTGTTGCAGTGCATTCTTGCAGTGCAGCATGAATGGAGACCTTGTTCTTCCCAAGCTTTAAAATATCATGAGTTTTATTGCACTTCAAACCATATCCATCCTTTTCTGTGCTGACATCGACATCTGTCCCATCTCTTGTTTGTCTGCAGTGTGTAATAAATACCGGCCCCCTACATGTTCGCCCGAAATCCTGGTTTATGTCCCTGCTGTCTGCTGTTGACGTCACGCTGACCAGAATGCTTTTCAAGCAACAAGAGAAAGAGGGAAAGGCAATATAGCCGGTGCCCATAAACTTTAATTTGCAGGATATTTCCTGCCCCCCCTCCACACACACACACACACACACACACACACATTCTTTTTTCACATTCAGGACAGCCTCCATGAAAGTGGATATGTTGGAGTTAATTTACCACTGCCAAATGCCCAAGCTACACCACATTAACATTCACTCATTCATTTCTTCACGTTATTATTCATTTATTCGACCACATGTACATGCAAACTAGTCGCTTTTCTGCGAAAATCGCCGTTTTGAATGGGAAAATGTCATCCACATGAATCATGTAGCTCAGAAGAGTTTTTATGTTGGGGGGTACAATTTCCCATAAATAGGAGTTTCAAAACCCTACTGCGATCTTCTTCACAATAAAACATCTTTGGTGATACGTAACGCGAGTCATTTGGCCAATCACAATCACTGACATTAGTTTTGAGATAGGTGCTGTTATCTGCCAACAATATAATTGTTTTCTCTAACGTTGTTAACATGTTTAACGTTATAATGGGAAGCAAGGTTGTCGGCTAGTCGGCTTGTCAGCGAATTGTGTTAGCCTACAATGTTAGATCAATGTGAAGGATTTTGGTAAGGCTATCTCCTCCACTGCATTAGTATTGTTATCTGATTTTTAATGTGTATCTTGTTGTAAGATATGAGCGAAATGAAAATGAACACGTAATGAAACATGACCCATTGGTGTCTGGTTTAATGTTAATGAGTAGGGTTGGGTACTGAGACCCGGTGCTAATACGGCTCCGGTGCCTTAACGGCCATAGACATAACCATTATCCACCGGACTGAATAGCAGCGCGGATTTCAGTGCCTCATTTCGGTGCCACTTAAATGCCTGCACTTCTCTCTGATGCTCCAAAACGGCGTTAGAGGCAACTGAAGCATCGCCGCATGTCACGCTAGTTAACACTACACTTGGCAGCAGGTAATGTTAGCCTACCGTTAGCTAGCAACTGGAGTAAACGTGGTTAAAATGCTAAATGACAGCTAAACGGTGTAAAAGTTTGTCTGTATGTCACTGTAGAGGATTCCAACGACAGTCTGTAGCTGCTGTTGTCTGAAAAACAAAACAGATGTTGCATTCACTTGAAACTCGCCTCGCCAGCCTCGTGCTGCATTCAAAGTTATTGTAAAATACCCTTTTCCCATCCAGTGGTTGTTTTTGTTGTTTAACAGGAATTTACTGGTGAAATAAGTTATTGTTATTACATTTTTAATAAATCATTTAATTTTGACCCTGTGGTATTAGCAATAAACAAGCTGTTCTTTAATATCATTTGTTTGGGTGAAGAAGAAAAAAAAGAACATTTCTTTTAAATCTTTGAAAGTATCGGTTCAAGCTGAGGGGTATCACCTTTTCAGCCCTTCTGAGTTTGCAGGTATGCATGTAAAACAGTTTATTATATTTTTTTAAGGAGTATTTTTGGGGGCATTTTAGGCATTTATTACCAGGACAGCTGGAGACATGAAATGGGAGAGAGCGAGGGGGAATGACATGTAGCAAAGGGCTGCAGGTCGGAAACCAAACCCTGCGGCCACTGCGGTAAGGACTGAGTCTTTGTACGTGGGGCGCACGCTCAACCAGGTGAGCTGTGCAGGTGCCCCCAAAACTGTTTTTTTCTTTTTCTTTCAATAAACTCATTAAACAAACCAATCTATCACCATAACCCAAACAAAACACAAATTCACATATCTGTGAAACAACAGTAGCAGATGATGATGTCTGAGCTTTAGGGATGGATCCAACTTTATTGCACCGATGTTTATTAACCGATATCTGACTTTCCCCAAATAATAGGCAGGAGTGACTTACCCCACTAACCCCTAATGTGACCACAGCTGATTCAAAATCCAGGATTGTTTCATGTCAAAGTCATTGATACCCACACAAATTCATACTTAAGTGTAAAAGCGTTGTTTAAAAAATATTCTTATTTTTTCTTTTATACAATTTGTCATAGATTAATATAATAATAATAATAATTAATTAAACATCCAGAGCAAATGGCAAACAAATCAACATATCAGCACAGACAATGGAGACATGTTGATATCAGGAAATGAATATTCATTTCTCATTTTTAGTTTTAACTTTCCTGACAGTAAACACAGGTGTGACCAGGTGCACCTGTCTGTGTAAAAAGAGTGGACAGATGGGGAGAAGCAGTACTCCTCTCTGCCACTTGGAAGCGCTATAGAGTCACTTCTGTCCTATAACAGACGTTTCATCCATTCATCTGTGTTTGTTTAATCTGCCTGTTAAATTTATCTCCTTTTTATCTCTTGAATGCTTCTCTGTGGTTACGAGTTTTGTATTTATTTTTAAAAACTGGACAGAATAAAGTACAGCACACAGACAAACAGAATACACATATATTATTTCTCCATTATGACTTTCTATATTGATTTTTGAACACATACAATTTTTTCCCTAATCCAGTGCAACACAGACCAACAGTTATAATATTTAGAAAATGAAAAAGAGAGAGAAATAAAGAGACAACAACAAAGAGAATGAAAGAAAAAAGTAAACCACAATTGAACAAACTAAAGCAGCAACAAACACTCCTTGTGTCAGAGTGTTAGTTCTTCTCGGTTCTCCTACATGGGCATCAAACAGTTTTGAGCATTGTTTTCATCTTCTATTCTCAAGTTGTAATAAAGACATCACTTCCTGGATCCAGATTTTAAAGGATTCGTTCACCCGACATTGGGTTCATAATTGGCGAGTCAATTAATTTGCTGATGCTCGTCAGTTAATTACTCTTAGCTCAGGTAGTCATAACAAAGTAAAAGAGTAAAAGTAGAATAAAAAAGAACTAAAACAGGACCAGACCTTAAATTACGTTATTGTTATCAAGGACAAATGACATATGTGTGTCTGTGTGTGTTTTTAAGCCAACTATAAAAAAAAAAAAAAATATTTCCTGATGGTGACATTTTGATGTGTCCCCCACCTCCCCCCTCCTCTGGACCCTGCAGGTGTCCGAGCACGCTGAGCTCTCCTGGATCCTCGGCTGTCTGACCAGCATGCCCCGCCTCCGACACCTGCCGCAGTGGAAGGTTAGACTCTTAAGATTTCCTGCAGCAGACACTCACGCATGCTCATACAAATGAGCAGTGAGCAGTTCCAGAGGCAGCTAAGGATGTTTCATAAGTAACTCTGCACTTGGTAAATAGTGAAGTTAAGGGTATTATGATATAATTGGAAAAAAATATTTCTGAATTTATAATCATATAATGTGTGACACTTCAGAGTTAGTTTTTTGGTCAATTGTAATCATCACTATGTGCGTGTAATCGTGCCTCCTGTGGTGCAACATGACAAGTTCCCACTGACTTCATATTTGAACGGATTAAAATGACTCCGTTATAGGTATCAAATGATCTTGTCTTCTTTCAACGAGCCTCTATCAAGCATTTAAATGTTGGTTAAAAAGGTTAAAACATGTCATTCTCGAGCCTTAGCAAAAATCAAAGCAGTTTCATGATGTCCCTGCTTTGATTATAGAGTTCTAGTTTGTGCTGGTCGCTTACAGATTGTCAGCGATAGTAGAAGACAGATAAAAACCTTATGTGACAAAATGTATTCCAATATTCAAATCATATATATAGTGCCATTATAAAGACAAATAATGGCAAAAAAATGTTTTTATATTGACTGATGTGAGATCAGAGTGAGTCCACCGCTAATATTCTGTTACGTGATGCGGTCAGCTCGGTTTTCGACTCACGGTATCAACTGGAGATGAAAAGTATTTCTTTCATAGCTGAACACGTAAACCGAAACTAGCTTTCAAAATCCAGCCTAGATTTCGCAAATCTTTTCTCAAACAATCTGAAGAAGAAGATGGCTCCTTTTTATAGTATGTGGTGATTATTATTGATATTATATCTTCTTTCAAAGGCTGGACGTCCTCTCATTCACTCACTGTTTTAGAATCATGCTGATTTCATTATTGCCACATCTTCGCCTAACTTCAGTTTAATAGTCACAAATTAAGATCATTCCCTTTTCCGCTCCCTCTGAATTTCGTGCATTAATTGAACATCCCTATAGTCTGTTTTATGGTTTTGTTTCTCTATTTCGAAAACTCTTATAATACCCTCCGCCAAGGAGGATTTATTTTCGGTTTGGTTTGTGGGTTTATTTTATTGTTTGGCAGCAAGATTATGGAACAAACTACCGGCCTGATTTTCTTGATTGAAGGGTGTAGCATGGGCCAGGGAAGAACCCATTACATTCTTTTGGAGTGAATCCGAATCACGGGCGTACATGCAATCATTTTTCACTCTCGTTAACATTGCGAGATCGGGCATAGCCTTGGCGGAGGTCTGCGTTCTCAAAGTGTCCTTCTAGTTCCAGTTATTTCCCCCCCGGCCACATGCAGTTTTAATACATGCTGAGACGGAGCGAGAGAGCCAGCTGCTGCCTGTTCTCGGTCTCTGTTGCTACATAGAAAAGACTTTCTGTTTACCCAACAGATGAGTTGATCTCAAACATGGTGGAAAATGTCACGTGCACTCATCCGTACCCCGTTTGCCTGAGAATCGATGAGTCGTACAAGTGAAAATTGCTCATCCTGGGGGGGGAGTCAGTTTTTCCACCTGTTTGCTTTTAGTACTGCTTGTATGTAGTTTGTCTTTTTCTACCTTAATTTTGTATCTTTTATCTCAACTTGCTTTTGATTTTTCCTTCCTCTTTTACTCAGATGAAGAGCAAATTAAAGAATGAAGGCAGCGTTGGTCTCTTCACGTATCCTGTCCTGCAGGCTGCCGATATTCTCCTCTACAAGTGAGATCTCAAGTTGTGTGTGTGTGTGGGTGTGGGGGTGTGGGTGTGGGTGTGGGTGTGGGTGTGGCGTGTATATTTGGAAAAAACAATGTTTCCTGTACCCTTAGAATTGTATAATTCATAACAATGTACTAATCTGTTTTAATTGGTTGGATCTTTCAGGAAATTTGATTCCTAATGAAATTGAATTGCCATTGCATCTCTTAATGCAAAATTGAGCATTATTGTTGCAAAGTTACGTCTTTTCTCTGTACAAAGAACGTTTGTTGGGTGTTTAATTTTCCAATCCTTTTCCACACTCCGGTAAAACAGAGCCATACAGCCTCATAGATTTTCAACCCGAACGTATTAAGAAGTGAGTTTGTATGTTCCTTCTCTCGAAAAGGGGCCCCACACTGTGCTTTCTATAGGGTTTTCTTTGCCTTGCAGAAATAGTCTGTTCCATTTACCTTAGAACTAGGAAGCCAAAGCTGGGAATGACATCACACCCAAGTTGAATGCATTCCATTTACAAGTCGGATTTTCATTGTTTTCATTAGCTCTATCCAGGTTAGCCATTGTTAGCAATGCCGGTTTATAACAACGCACTACGCTGTTTTTTGTGCAGAGTAACAACATTGTCCACAGATAGAATATGGACAGCGCTGCATGTGCGACTGATTTAGTGAGACACAAATAACACAGAAGTGCTAATAAACTTTGTTACTACAGCTTTCACAACTGTTGATGCACGGAGCAACCATGCTCATACAAATGAGCAGTGAGCAGTTCCAGAGGCAGCTAAGGATGTTTCATAAGTAACTCTGCACTTGGTAAATAGTGAAGTTAAGGGTATTATGATATAATTGGAAAAAAAATATTTCTGAATTTATATTATTATTATGCCAAAACAATTTGCTCATGTAGAAAGCTGCAGCAGGGCCGCCAGTCTCTGTAAGCTAAAGCTGTTGGTGAGGTTGTGCCTTGCATGATTATAAATTATGATATAAACTATATTCCAATAAAATCTGGGTTGGGAAAAAAGGAAAAATATATTGTATTACTGCAGTGGAGCCGTAGATTTTTGTGCGAGCTGAGTACGTGATCAGTTGGTAGTTGGATTGTTGTAGCTTGGTGTGTCTGCAGTGAAAATCTAAACTTAAGTCACTTTTTTTTTTTTTTTTTAAGAATTTAGACACTTCTTCAGCAGTTTGGTATTTGAACCATCAAACAGACAAAACCTAATTTCCTGTGTAAGAAGGAGCAGTGAAAACTCATCTCTAATGCTCTCTGAATTTTATTAAAGAAGAAATTGATTGCTTCCTCCTGGGTGACAGTTGCAAAGTTGCAAAACTGATTCTGAAGAAAGCTCCAGCAGAGGCTCCAAGTGGCTCTAATTTGCGCTCTCATCTTTCTGTGTATTTTAACTCCTGTGCTGTAAGTTGTTGAGGAAGCTCACGTGTTCTGGGTTCATCTCTCAGGTCCACTCACGTCCCCGTCGGAGAGGATCAGGTCCAGCATTTGGAGCTGGCTCAGGATCTCGCTCGCATCTTCAACAACCGCTACGGAGACCTGTTCCCTGAACCCAGCGCCCTGCTCAGTGAGGACCCACTCGTACACACACGTCTGCAGGCAGCTGCTGATACTTAAATAAATCTCTGGTAGCCAGTAATTGGTGCCGGAATTCAGTAGTTTTTCTATTTTAATGTGCAAAATGTGTTCTGCTGTTTTCATGTTTTCCTTTTTGTGCAAGAGTGAAAAACCTCTTAAACAGCATTACGGTAAATCATCACAGTATTGGCAGCTATTTGAATGAGATATCGCCCGACTAATTTCAGGTTTCATGAGGAAAAAAGCTTGTTGCTGTAGCTGTGAGTTGTACATATCAATGGAGAGAGTGTTATGGTGATTTCTGAATAAGATCGCCACCCTTTTTTTTTTTTTTTAAGCATTTTTGTCCATAATTGCGTCCTTAAAATAAGTGGGGGAAAAAAATCTGCCAGTGCAATCAAATATTACAACCTGTTTTAATAAATATCAGGGAGTATCTACATCTGGAATTAAAACCAAACACAGGCAATACTTTTTCCAATTTGCATTGGAAAATGCAATTTTAAGAAAATAACATTTTAATAATTCAACCACACACAAAAATATCTTAATGAGAGTTTTTTGCAGAGCACATCACAACATATCTTGTTGCCAACGTCGCATTCTGTTTTATTTTCTGCTCCTGTTTGTGTATGAATTGGTCTCTTTGCCTTTCCCTCCATAAATTCTTTTTCCTGAAATGATTGGTTGAACAGAACAACTGCTTTAGAGAAGTCCCTGTGTCCCTCCGTTTTTTTGATTTGAAGGGACTGACACCAGTCATTTCTACTATCAAACCTTCTTTTAGTTGCCAGAAACATCTGGATGATGATGTAACGTCATCAACCGTTATCCAACAGACAACTGGAACAAGAAAAATACAGTGAAGAGGAAAGCAACAAATGTCAGATGTTTTTGTGTTTTTTCAAAGGTGTATTTTTAAAGCAATTCTGTTATACTTCTGTTTTATCTTCGCAAACGTATTTCTTTTTTGGGAGGCATTTCATGCCTTTTATAAGACAGCGATAGTAGTAGAGAGATGACAGGAAACGGGGGTATGGGGAATGGCATGCAACAAAGGTCCTCGGCTGGGGACGTGGCAGTTCATGGTTGGCGTCTTTAACACTTGAGACACAGACGCACCCCTTTGCAAACTTATTTTACGGAGTTCATTTAACAATCATTACCTCACATGATAAGATTTCCTTTTTTTGTTTTGTACTTTGTATGCTGCCATTTTGGCCAGGTCTCCCTTGCAAAAGAGGTATTTTTTCCCCGTTAAATAAAGGTCAAATGAAAAAGAATATTGATGACCGGACACAACATACACTTAAGGGAAATTCAGGGGAAAATATAGGCCATTCAGCAACGATTTAAGATACAATATGACATGATTCGTTTTATTTTGAAATGATTACCCTGTGGTCTCCAGTTTTACACACATGGCTAACATCCCGGTTTCATCCTCCTTGATTATCAGTATCATAAAAGCACAAGATGGAGTCAGTCATGTGTGCAATGCAGCTTTGATTAAAGAAATATTTTCTTCCTCTTGTATTAGATTAATAGAGTGCTAATAGATTTGAGGGGATGTCCTCGAGATGACTTCAGTGTGTGTGTGTGTGTGTGAGAGAAATGAATTCATTTCTTGTCTCTGGCAAGGCGGCGTTACCAGTCACCACCTTCCCTTTGAAACAAAACCAGAGATGTTTTAATTTGCCTGAGATAATGACGTCTCACGGGTGATAAACAGGATGTGGCGCGGTGGAAGGATGTGGACTTCAAGTATGGGATAGAAAAAGAGTTGGAGCTTGCAAGATGGCAGAAGGAATGGGGGTTTATAAATGAGAAAGGAAATTCCGGCTCTCAGTCTGCTCACCACTTCACACCTAGATACGTCTGCTTCTCGCTCTCTCTCTCTCTCTCTCTCTCTCTCTCTCTCTCTCTCTCTCTCTCTCTCATTCATTTCATTCGCGCTGACATAAACTAGATTCAAACCCTGAATGCAACCTACAGTATATACTGTACATTGTCTATGTCTTAAAGGTCCCATGGCATTCAAATTTCACTTTATGAGGTTTTTAACTTTTTAATTAATATGCATTCCCCCAGCCTGCCTATGGTCCCCCAGTGGCTAGAAATGGTGATAGGTGTAAACCGAGCCCTGGGTATCCTGCTCTGCCTTTGAGAAAATGAAAGCTCAGATGGGCCGATCTGGAATCTTCTCCTTATGAGGTCATAAGGAGCAAGGTTACCTCCCCTTTCTCTGCTTTGCCCGCCCAGAGAATTTGGCCCACCCATGAGAGAGAGAGACATCATGGCTTTCAAACGAGCAAAGTGGCAGTTGGTCAAGGCCACAGCCCCACCCTCCACCTTGCCCCCCCCCTCTCTCCTCCTCAATAGCTACAGACACAGAAATGGCACATACTAAGGAAAGCTGTTTGTGGGACTGGCTAGTGGCTGTAATTCTGCACCAAGGCTGAATTTTGGGAGACTTCAGATACAGTATTAGGGGACCACTAAAGCCTATATAAAAGAGACTTCAGATACAGTATTAGGGGACCACTAAGGTCTATATAAAAGAGACTTCAGATACAGTATTAGGGGACCACTAAGGTCTATATAAAAGAGACTTCAGATACAGTATTAGGGGACCACTAAGGTCTATATAAAAGAGACTTCAGATACAGTATTAGGGGACCACTAAGGTCTATATAAAAGCATCCAAAGAGCACCATGTCATGGGACCTTTAACCTGTTAAACCAGCCGGTCGTTCACATCTAAACTTAATAAAAGAATATAAATATACCAGCTGAAATCCATCAGTAGAAAAACTCAAAAACTTAACTATTTTCCATGGAAATGTCTTGACAGAGGCAATAAACTACTACTGAAACGATTCTACATTTAATAATAAGTTCATATACGGAACATTTATGGACATACTGACAACAAATGTGATTCATTTTTGAATTATTCTCATTTCTTTTAACATTTTCAGTTTGATCTACTCTCTAAAGTCTCTTTTAAGCGTTCTCTTGATGTTCAGTTGACAAGAAGGAGAAGCTCAGAGTCGAGCTCAAAATGCTCCCAGCTCATTTATGTTTCCTTCGGTTATTATCATACAGCGTTCAGCAGTGAATGCTTTGTGGTTTGTTAGTTTTTTTGCCTAGAGGGCGTGCCACGCTAGCAGCTAGGCAAGCATTATAACACATGTTACAAAGTGATGCTCGTTTGTCACGGAAGTAAAGGCTGGACTACAATAGAGCTGTTTGGAGCAGTTTGTCAACAGAGTTTTCTGTTGGAGATGGTATATGGCTTTTTCACTTTGTAAACCTATAACATGCACAAAAAAGATCTGTAACACAATAAAGGAATGGGAAAAAGCCAAAAAGTATAATATGAACACTTTAACATCAATGTGTCTTGGACTGCCTTTATTCTTCTGAAATCAAAAATACACCTTTTGTCCCTCACTCAGTTTTATAAATATAACAGATAGATAGAACCATTTAATGTTGGGGATTATTTTGCAGCGTGTTAAATGCTGCTGGAAAAACTGCCGGATGTCTTATTATGAAGTGAATATATTGTTTTTATTTAATTTTTCTCATCCTACCTATTCATTTCGCGATCTGATTTCCTCCCTTTAGGCTCCACGCGAAAGGTCAAGTCCCTCCGTGAACCTTCCGCCAAAATGTCCAAATCCGACCCCCAAACGATGGCGACGATTACCATCACAGACTCCCCTGATGATATCGCTCTCAAGCTTCGACGCGCAGTCACCGACTTCACCTCCGAGGTCACCTTTGACCCGGAGACTCGGCCGGGCGTGTCCAACCTGGTTACGATCCACGCAGCCATGGTGAGGATCAGCGCGGAGGAGGCGGTGGCCCAGGCCGGAGGGCTGGACACCGGTGCCTATAAGAAGCTCGTCACGGAGGCTGTGATCCAGAGGTTGACGCCCATCAGGGAGGAGATCGAGAGGCTGAAGTCGGACCGTGCTCACCTGGAGGGAGTGCTGGCCCGGGGGAACCGCAGGGCTCAGGAACTGGCCGCACCGGTCCTCAGAGAGGTCCGACAGCGAGTGGGATTCTGCTGAGAGGCAACTGGCAGCCACGCCAACAGTATACTGCAGGCCGTGCTCAGTTGACTGCTGCTGATGTAGAATTTATTCCAATGACTGTTTACATCTCTGAGATATTCAAGGATGTACAGTACAGGCCAAAAGTTTGGACACACCTTCTCATTCAATGTGTTTCTTTATTTTCATGACAATTTACATTGTAGATTCTCACTGAAGGCATCAAAACTATGAATGAACACATATGGAATTATGTACTTAACAAAAAAGTGTGAAATAACTGAAAACATGTCTTATATTTTAGATTCTTCAAAGTAGCCCCCCTTTGCTTTTTTGATAACTCTGCAAACCCTTGGTGTTCTCTCAATGAGCTTCATGAGGTAGTCACCTGAAATGGTTTTCACTTCACAGGTGTGCTTTGTCAGGGTTAATTAGTGGAATTTTTTCACTTATTAATAAAAAAGCAAAGGAAGGGCTACTTTGAAGAATCTAAAATATAAGACATGTTTTCAGTTATTTCACACTTTTTTGTTAAGTACATAATTCCATATGTGTTCATTCATAGTTTTGATGCCTTCAGTGAGAATCTACAATGTAAATAGTCATGAAAATAAAAGGAAACGCATTTGAATGAGAAGGTGTGTCCAAACTTTTGGCCTGTACTGTAACTCATGATGTGACTCAGTGTAAAAAGACTCGACTACAGAGAAACGGACTAAACTGATTGACCGACGACGTTTTTGTTATTTAGCCCTTTTAGGTTTGTCTCATTAAAATCAATGAGGAGGCTGTGTCTCTTGATGCGGTGGTAACGTTGGTCTGAAGCAGCCAGACGAGAAGAAAATACATCACTTTTGTGCTTGTGTGTACTAAACACTCATCCTGAAGACGTTGCGGTTTATTTATCTACTCATCTTTTGAGTTTGCGTTTCCCTAAATAACACACAAGTAATCTTCTTGATATTCTTCAGCATATTTTGTCATAGAGAAGATTTTTTTGTCATCAGTGTCAACAGTTCTCAGTCAAACTGTTATGTCGCAAAAATAATGACACATTTACTTATTAAATTCTACTTAATTGGTTTGAGTGATCAAATGTAAGTTGGACTTAGGTCACAGGTGTTTAGATCGGATGTTGTAGCACATGTCCAGGGTTCTGTTCACACTGGCAGCTCAATCAGAAGTTTGTAAAGCTAGACAGGAATCAGATTGGATTTTTGAAATCGGGACCGACAAAGACAAAAAGACAACAGAAAAAATGAAAACCGATTTGTGCAAATATCCAGATTCAAACCAGAATCGTGGGAGGTTTGACATCTGTTTCTCACAAGTGCTTTACAAAGCCCAAAGAAATGGAAGAATGGAGACAATTGTGAAAATACAAATAAAAGTACAAACAGAATGCACCCCAACTACTACAGATATACAGTACAGTGTATAACATGTGGTAATGAATAGGACAATATCCAAAAGAATAAACAAAAAACATAAAAAAAAGACAAAAGTATTTCACTATGAAAAAAGAAAAATCAAGAATAAGCTAAATAAATAAATACTTTTAAATAAATAGTCTTGTCCCGAAGGGAGTAGGAGGAAGCAAAATGCTTTTCGGGTCCTACTCTTTTGGACGTGTCCATACCTTTACATCTTTAATTACAGAAATATCCCTTATCAAAGTGTTTTTAATCAGATAATTTTTTCGATATGCAACCATACAACCCTATAACAGAAAACATTTGGTCTCAGTCCTGCAGTGCAGACATTATATGAGCAATGAAACTATGAGAGAGATGCCTTAAGAGGTTCTGTGGTGAAAACTTTTAGCCAACCGTGCAATTCAAAGTGCTTTAATTATTATTCATTATTAATGGTTCTAATAACTCCACACTAAAGTCCAGTGGTGGAAGAACTACTCCGATATTTTCCTTATAAAAGTAGCAATACTACAGTGTAGAAATACTCTTGTTACTAGTAAAAGTCCAGCATTCAAGATCTCAGTACAAAAACATCTGCATCAAAATATACTTAAAGTAAAAGTACGCTTTATGCAGAATGGACCATTTGACAATAATGTATTATTATTATAATTATTGATGCATTCATGTTTTCATCACTTTAATGTTGCAGCTGGTAGAGCTCATGTTAATTCCTTCATTTCATTCATGCAGTATACAGTTTATGGGAACTGGGCCAATTAAACTGTATCTCAATTCACTCTTATTGAAGCAGAATGCTACTTGGTTACTGAAGTTACCTAACAGAACTGTGTGTGTGTGTGTGTGTGTGTGTGTGTGTGTGTGTGTGTGTGTGTGTGTGTGTGTGTGTGTGTGTGTGTGTGTGTGTGTGTGTGTGTGTGTGTGTGTGTGTGTGTGTGTGTGTGTGTGTGTGTGTGTGTGTGTGTGTTGCCATTGCATCTCTTAATGCAAAATTGAGCATTATTGTTTCTTGTGTGGGCGGCTGCGCGCACGTGTCCGGTCAAAAGGGAATCTTCTTGTTAGTGTTGTTTGCTTTTGTCTCTTTGAGTATTAAAAAAAATAATAATGACAACACATCATCTTTTTTGTTATATTTGCAGCGCAGCAGTTATTTCATTGATATTTCATCAACATTTATTTTGTTGACGTCTTGTGACCCATGTATATTCTGTGTATTCACACACGGATACATGCACAACCGTATTGAATCAGCACAATTTCTTAGCTTTTAAAAAAATAAGTTCTCCCTCTTATCCCTTCATTCTTCCATCCTTAATTGTACACTTCCATACTCTCCCTAAGCAGCCCACAGCTCCTCCTCCTCCTCCTGTTTCTACGTGTACGGTTTTAACGCTCTGCTCTCAGCCATCACGCTTTCTCTAATTGAAAATGCACGTTTGTAGTCCTTTAATACACACACACACACACACACACTGGAGCTGGACCGTGCTGGTTTTTCCATCCCGGTGTTTACCTGGGAACGGAGCGGTATCCTCGCTCGGTTTATTTCCCTTTGGTCCTTTTTTCTTGTTGGCATGCGCAGCTGACAGAGTATAAATACAAATATATGAACTACATATACACACAGCACCAGGCTGTAAATCACAGCGACCTGTTAGGCCCAGTGCATGTGTCTGTTTAAAGTGAGACTGCAGTGATATCACTGCAGTGTATTAAGTAGTTTTAATATGAAAGCGACACCGTAACTGAACCGTTTTATGCGCAAAAGTTAAAACTTTAATGGAGTCGTAATACATGTCACTTATTAAAGAAATGGTGGTAAATGGAAAGAGCTACAGTGGAGAACAAATAAATATAAGAACGAGACTTTTGACTCATGTTGAACTTGTGTGTGCATGCTGTGAGCTGTGTAGGAAACTAGTAAACCTAAAGCCACTTAACCTCCAGACATTATAGTCTGTTTACTCAACAACGCGTTGCTCCGTCTCAAGGCCCAGTAGTATTACTAATTAATACAAATATTGTGATAGGGTTCTATCGCGCAGTTAGACGCAAGGAACTTAATTTAGGATGGAATCCCGCATTTTTTTTTTAAATCATTGACTAAATGAAAAGTATAGTCTATACATGTGTAGGGTGGAATTTTGTCTCACTTAATGATGTATGAGTATGATGATGAGTGTTATCTCACTATGTGTGGCTATAAGGTGTCTATGATCATAAGTAATATTCATTCATAATATGAATCTGTCTCTTTGTCATTGTATTTTATTTATCACATTTTATTCATGTATATTCATTTATTAGCCTATATTAACTTTCAGGCTCTAGAGCTAAGTGACGTGGATGTTTAGTGTCTAAATCACGTTTATAAGCTCACAATTTAAGAAGAAAAGAAAAACACGCACATCAAGGATCCCTATATATATATATATAAATGTCATGTAATGTTATTTTATTTATTTATTCAGTAAGTTTTCTGTCGAGGAATTAGAATATAATGTTTACCCACATCGGCTGCAGCTGCATGATATTTTTCATTCTATAGTTAAGTATTCATCACATCCGTTTAAGATATAGGCTAAAATATTTAACAACACAAAACAAAAGAAAATGGCAGAATATCTTTTTTTTTTTAGAAAACGCTCAGGCTGGCACATAATCAGACTATTTATTTCCTGCTTTGATGTTTGTTTTTTTGTCCAAGTCACTGCCTTAAGGAAGGTGTCTCGTGTGAGGCTTTAAAGGGTGAACTCTGGTCCCATGCTTATGGTCATCACAAAAACCCAACTTCTCGTAAATGCGCAATTTAACCATCGTCTTAAAGCAACGGCATGCTGCTGATTTTGTATTTTACGCCTAAAACTGAGCGTCAGGCGAATGTCAGGATCTTCAGGCCCAACACTGACCACTCTCAATCCTGACATCTTCAACTTTTCGGTGCCTCCTGCAGTGGCTCTCCGTGCTATATTTAGAGTCCTGCTGCACGGGGAATCGCAGTCCTTGGCCCGGGGTGGAAGGTGCTGAAACAGCCCGAGAGCTGCTGTCACTTTGGATGCTTTACTGCGCGCTTTATCCCCGGAGTCAGCCGGGGTCAAACGCTTTCTTGTACTAATTGAATATTAACGGAACGTTTCCGCCCACCTTCCACGTGTCTGTCTGGGTGAAGTCAGAAAAAAAGAAGTTTATGTTTTTTCCGTAAAGGGTCCAACAAGCCCTCCGTTTTTGGTAAAAAAAAAAAAAAAAAAAAAAAAAAAGGTAAACCAAAAACAAACTGGCAAGAATAGCGTTTTTACAAAGTGTTTGAGAGAAAATATTATGGTTGCATTGACCCTTATAAAAATGTTCCATATAAACCTCTGGAGATATTTATCTGATTTTAAAGCATGCCTACGTTTTGGGTGAATGAGATGCCATCGGGGCTATAAATGGGATCCAAACAGCAAACAGTTTGCTTGTGTTTTACGAGTTTCCTCCCACAGGGATTTAAACCCCATCATATATATGTACACACACACACACACACACACACACACACACACACACACACACACAAGCGCGCGAACGCACGTAGAATATTTAGGCTACTTGTTTACGCACAAGCATTTAGTCGGACAAAATCACCCAACATCTCATTAAAAAAAAAGAAATTATCCACGGCTTATAATTGTGTGAATTATAATCAAAATGATATTCATATCATTTCAAACTCCATATTTATAGTCAGAAATGCACATATATAATATATAATATCCATTGCGTCGATGTGTGCAGAATAATGCCAGTGATGTCAACCTGTAGGAGCTTCTAGTAGCCTTTAATATTTCAGTAGTAACTCTAGTTAGACTTTAATTCATGTATTATAATGTGTTTTTTATGTGGTTTAATATTTTTTTATAGACAAACCTCTCAGTAAAATATTCAATATATAAACATTGTTTCCGCGATGCATTTGTTTCGGACTTTTACATAAATTATAGTTTTGTTTGCGGTTTCTTGATTTGTTATTTTGATCTTAACTGTGCATCCCGGTTTCTACATATCTTTCTGAGTTATAACCATCGACTCGACTGTAGAAAACACTCCACGTGCGCGGCGGTGACCTTTGGAGAGCTTGATCTTCAGGAGCCGCAGGTTGAATTCCGGCCTGCAGTCTTTTCCTCCGACGGAGGATCCAGATCCAGCAGCGACCATCCTCGGCCCTTTCTCCCCTCATCTTCTCGTTTCGCCGCTGACGGCTGAAATGTGTTAAAGATGTCTCTCTCCCCCCCCTCCACCCCCCGGTAGAAACTGATCAGCCGCTTGCCTTCGGTCTGTGCGCCTCTTCCTCAGCATCAGGCCTGCACACGGATCGGGCAGCTCCGGACAAAGTCTCAGCAAAGCGCCGGTTTAAAAAAAAGCGATGCTTGATCTTTGGAACCGGTTATGTTTTAAGGGTCTGACCAAAAGCTTCAACAATATCAACTGCCTGTATATTATTATTATTATTATTATTATTTATAGTAGCCTATTCATATGAGTAGGCCTATTCTTATTCTTATTCTTATTCTTATTCGCCTAAAAGCCCATTGGGGAAAATGTGTCATTTGTTATACTGGGCTATATAAAAACAATTGACTTGACTTCATATTTGTTAATGATTATTATCATTAGTATGCTTTTATTTTAATATGTGACAGTAGTCTTCTATATTATGCTAGTCTTTATATTTACTTTCAGTGCTATTAGAAATAATTCTTCTTTGTATTAGACCAAAATCTAAACATTCATACTTTTTACTAATACTTTCCCAACACATTATTGAACGCAATAATGTTTTTTTTTTAAATAGAAGAATTGGTTATTTATTAATCCAATAATTGTCTGTATTGGGTCCAAATTGATTTGTTATTTTAAGGTATAATTATGCGTCGTTTTTTGACGATTGCTTTCATCAGAAAACAGGGAAGCAGAAATTTAGCTTTTTAAAATAATTTTTATCGGCCTAAATTAGTACAATGAATTAATGTATAGACCAACGTAATAAACAGATGGCAGGCCTGTGATGGAAGCCTATGTTTTAACATAAACTTGTATATCAGTTCCTGAGTTATCTCCCTCTAAACTGTGTTAACACACCAGTTTATTGGCTATCATATATATTTTCTTCCCTGTAACCGACCTGAAATAAGCCGTGCAGAGCCGAACCATTTCACGTGCTAATCTTGTCGTTCCTCTGTGTCCTGAGATCAGCCCACCTGTCCTGCTGCCGCTCTGCTCTGCCTCCGCAGCTGTCGGCCGACACAATGAAGCTGTAATGGAACTTTTCCTCCAATCCCTGGTAATGATGCAATCAGCGGCTCAGACATATGTGAAAAGACAGATATTAAAATGACTATTGGATGTTCACCAGGAGGCGAGGGCCGCGCACCGGCCTCGGCCGACAGACCTGGAGGATCAGCCTTCAGGGGAGAAGTGAAGCTGCAGGATCTGCGCGTCAAAGAGGGGAGACGTCGCACTGGTTGGTGAGGCCAATAAATGCATAATTTAACACAAACTGATATATTTTTTTTATTGTTTTATTATTCTGTTTGCAGGGCAATCTGCGTGTAAAGAAGACATGGATACAATGAGAGAATGTATAATAAGCTCATGTTTTTTGTTTGTTTTTTCTTTTCTTCCATAGGCTGCGTCAGTTCATTAGACTGCTGCAGTCCGTATGACGGTTCCTCTTCCAGGACGCGCGTCGCCCTCTGCTGCCATTGGACAAAACACTTTGTCTCGCTGTCTTTCCTCACTTCTCATTGGACGCGCTGGTTTGACAGGGAGCCGGAGGGCCGCCCCTCTGCGCCTGGAAAAAAAAAACTCCTCCAGAAGTGAGTATCAATCAGCGAGAAGTTAGGGGGGACAGAAAGAGAAAAGGAAAGACGCGGAGTGGAAGGACGTATAGACGCGCAAAGCGGCAGACCGCATCAAAACTATCAATCCTACCGGACTTGATCTCTCACGCGCAGCCAGGATGGCACAGTCTGCTTTCAAAAGTTTGACGCGGTGTTTCTAGTCACAGTTGGGATTACTTTGGACACTTGGTGAGTTTGCGCCCCGATTTAAACACTGACGTGTGCATTTTTTTTTTACTGTTTTGCTTCACTGCGTTGGACGGACAGAGTGTGTTTTTCGCCGCGTCCCCCCACCCCTCCCCACCTTTGGGTGGATTTGAGAGAAATGAGTGAGAGGAGGCGATCTGCCGCCGCTCTGAGCTCTAGAGCCCACGCTTTTTCCGTGGAAGCCCTGATCGGCTCCAACAAGAAGAGGAAGCTGCGGGGCTGGGAGGAGAAGGAGCTGGAGTTGTCCATGGAGAGCATCGCCACGGACGGAGAGGACCCGGCGCACTGTCTGGATATGGACCCGGGTCAGTGCGCAGACATGCACCACACCGCTCATACTGTCCGGATCTCCGTTATATCACTGCAGCGCAATGCAAACCGACGAGTCCCGAGTCAAAACATGGCTCCACTTTCAATGACCCAACCCACGACAGGGCATGTAGCTAGAAGCTCCACGCTCTCTGTGAATGTGGAGTCTTTTTTTTCTTCTTCTTCTTTAAACCAAGTGAGGGTTTCTGCTCAGTGGTTCCGCTCTGCTGCAGCGCGGCTACATAAAGAAGAACGTTTTTTTTTCCTGTTGTAGATGCAGCTTATAAACCTGATGCGTGCAGGCCTGTAGAGCAAGTCAGTCATGCTGGTCTACTGTCAGGAATATGATACAGAAAATGCATCAAAATATGCCTTAATTTGCATCAGTAACAAATGAAACTATCATAAGAACTTACAAATAGATTTTAGGACTCAACATCAGGCTCTAAGTGATTAGATGTGTCTTTTTGTCATGGCTGGGTTGGCTTGTCCAGGTTTTGACTCCGGACTGGTGGATTACTCTATAAGATATAAGTGACATGAAAAATATGAGTCAAAACATTTTCAAAGTTGTGTTGATGTTTGGACGCCGTTTGTCTTCAGTTTGGCTGCAGGCCTTCCGTTAGGCCTCGGCTTGTTGCACGAAGGCGCAGTGGCATGTAAATGTCAAAGTAAATAAACGTATCTAATGCGTTTCATTCTCAGACAATCACATTTCAGACATTTTGAATTATAATGTCCTCTGCTAAGAAATAACATCCCTGTGCAGAATTGCAGTTCACGTTGCACTAAAAGCGCCCTTCTTGCGCCACGCAGAACATCCAACATGCCCCAGGTATGAGAGCGTTCAGGGGACTGTGAGGGTAACATTAAAGACTTGATCATTCGTGTAAAATGTGTAGTCAGTTTAAAGATATTTTGTTAGAAATCAACCATCCAAATTCCGCGTAAAGTGTGAAGAAGGGAGTGGATAAGTGGAAATGCACGGCAAAAATAAATGAATCACATAGGCTAAATAGAAAATAATAAAGTAAAATTTACAAGAGAAACAGCAATTAAGATCCTTTTTTTGAAAATCAAGATAAAGTGTTATTATTTTGTTGTTTCAGCAATTGTCTATTAAATATATTCATTACAAGGGATGAGGCATTTTTTGCAACAACTACATTTTTTTTATGTAAGCACTTAATGTATATGTTTAAGTAAGTTTTAAATATCACATCTTATATACATCAACTTAAACGTTAATTTATTATTTTGCATATAAATTACATTATTACTCCATTTTGTGAGTAAACTAATTACAGGTGTAATGTAATTCTGGCTGTTTCATTTTAAACTCCTTAGATGTCAGTGTTTAAAGATGAACTGATCATACTGCGCCTCCAGAATCGGACCTGAAGTGACTTTAAACCTCGATGCTGAGACGTCGACACTTGTGAGCTTTATTTTTAAACTGACCGGCACAGAGTTGCGCGTGCTGCTTGAGCCACAGCAAAAATAAAAAAAAATAAAATAAAAGATAATTTAGTTTGAAAATGAAATGTCATTTAGTTTAAATATTGTTTAAGTTTGGTCGTCTTCTTGCAAAATCTTAGATTTGGTGAAAAAAAATTCCATGGATCCAAATGTGGCCCGTTCTTTATTGAATATTTAATGTAGCTTTAAATATACAAATCACATTCTCTCATATTTATATCACAGCTGATTAAATCTTTGTAGGAATGTAGAGACAGGCAGAACCGAAGCTTACCTCTGCCTGCTGCTCAGACAGTCTCAGGCCGAAGCTGAGTCCCGCTGCCTGCTGCAGTCTGACCGCGGGGGCGCAGCGCCTTTACGCACGGCTCCTCTGTGCTCTGAGACTGCCAGTGATTGAAATCCAAAAATATAAAATGTGAAAACCGGAGTAAACAACAAAGGAGGAGGATTTGAGGAGGGAGATTGTGTCTCTCGTGGGAAGATGATTGTCGTAGTGGTTGACATTGAAGTGTTGAACTGTTTGGAGCGTAAATGAGGGAAGGTGAGACTAAACGTTGATTGCAACGTTGCTAATGGCAAACAGCTTGTTCTTTTTCTTTACAAAAATAAAAAAGGGCAACGATAATCCACAAACATGAAACCTTTGACATCATTAAACAACCATGCAGTTATTGTGCTAATCTTTGCTTCAGAAAAAGTATTTCTGTTCATCTTCTCCCATGGTTTGTCTTGGAGAGTTTTAGGATTTGTGGCTCAATTAATTACCCAGTTCCCGCCCCAATCCCCCCCGGTCCCACTCATTAGCAGGCGGGTTCCTGGCAGGTTCAGCGGGTGCTGCTAGGGTCCTAAAGCCTCCCCTTTGGCGCGTCGGTGGTGACCGAGAACAGCGAGTCTCTGTGGTCAGATTATGTGGTTTAGAGGAATTCTTAACGAAGTGATTTTATTTTTACTCAACTCCAGGCGAGGCTGGAAGCCCTCTGGTCGTATAACACGTTTATTAGCCTCAAAGACAAGGGCAGGACTGAGAAACGCACAGGCTCAGAACCAGGCTCGCGTTTAACGGGCTGCATGTAAGAGCTGCACAGAAAAAAAGTAGATTTGTTAGACCTCACAAAACTACCCCAACCACATCTGCATAATATTTACCCTTTAATACATAAATTAACAAGTTGAACTACATCCAGTATAATATTTAATCGTATTTATGAAAGGCCTGACCCAAACTATGTGATTTTAAAAGGTGATACTTTGCGCTTTTAAGCACAGATTACACACATAACTAACTCACTCCGAACACCTGAAGCCGCTAGGCCTCTCTTAATCAACATCTATCAAGATTTCTGCATCATAACATAATACTAAAATGATCTAAACGCTTCCCCTTCCTTTCGCTGTTTCTCTAAAGAGTTCTCTGTCGACTTTTAGCATGCCGGCTGATAAAAGAGATTTGTACATGTCGTTTTTACTGCTGAGTCTCCATCAGTGAGGAAACAGGTGCTCTCTTTGTGTGGAGTGGGTAACTCAGTGATTTCATGCTCGACAGATTGCTACTGTCCTCTTCAGAATAATCACAATCAGAGAATCAGCTTCCTTGATGAAGCACCACTTTACTATAAATGCTGACCGTCAATGCAGGAGCCATATAGAGTACAATTTCACTCTCTATCAAACTTTTGAATTTCCCCTTAAGAATCTATATCTAAGTATGAAAACAAAATATGTCCACATTGAATAACAGTATCACATACAGCACATTCTGTATCTGCGTGTAACGCTCTATTGAATGTATGTGGTGCTTACACATATTCAAATACTCCAATCCAAGACGGTACCTTTTAAATTGCTGCACCACAACATCAAATGGAAACATTGCAGATGATATGAGATATATTTTATGCAAGTTTTTCAAATTTCAGTTTAACACCCTACAATAATTTCAGATATATCTGATGTATAAAAAAAAGTTAGGTAGATATTCTTAATTTGGTGTATTTTTGTATCTTAATTTTGTAATTTCTGCAATAAAAACCGTTCCAACATGACAGACTTATGATAAAGAGGATGTCCATATCCCACATTTATCTGCAGCTCCCACTTTAAAAACTCACAAGAGGTAACTACTGTAAAAAAAAAAAAAAAATACTCCTCCATTAAAAATAGTTACAACTTAATAAAATACATAGTTACTTCATACAAGCTCTCCGTCAGAGGAGTATCACCACATAAATAAACATTTCTATCTTCTCTCCGATTAAAAGCCTATTTATAACTTTAGTAAAAGCACTTCCGCTCCCTTTAATATATCATTGAATATATACATGCATTAAGGTCCTTCTTTAAGAAAACTCCAAATGTCTGAAGCTGACATGAGTGTGACTGAATGTGAACTGTGACACCGAGGACAGTTGGATAAACTGCACTGACTTTATTAAATTTAGGCCAATTTGTGGCCGACTATGGATGTTAGCGTCGTTTTAATGAGGCCTGGCATGAGCTGATTGGGAGCCCTTAACCACAAGATACCGAGTGTGTGTGTGTGTGTGTGTGTGTGTGTGTGTGTGTGTGTGTGTACCCGTGTGTGTGTGCGTGTGCATGTGTGTGTGTGTGTGTGTGTGTGTGTGTGTGGCTAACCACAGCAGATGTCAGGGCCAGTGTTCTGCTGAGTGAGCAAATTTTTGTTCATGAGTAAATGTCATTTTTTATTCATTCAACTTTTAAACACAAAACAACAACAACAGCTAAACTGAAGCTGAAAGAACCCCTTCACATGAGCTTGATGCTGAGTGATGCTGGACTACAAGTATCGTCCTGTGTTTTCTTCAGGTCTGATGTTTGAATGTACACATGAACATATACAAAAACCCAGGCCGGTGAGTGGCGGAGGACAGGTCCTTCAGCCTGGTGACAGGGCGTCCGGGCGGGGTCGACAGGCTCCTTCTTAGCCGGCAAATTCCCTCCTCCGCATCTCTGAGGCGCTCCTGCCAAAACGTTCTTATTTAATCGGGCCGCTTTTGCCCTTTGGAATGCGTCTGCTCCCTCTAAACATCCAGTTTTAGATGCCTGTAGTAGATACGGGGTTGCTCAATGTGGCTTTTCAGGCTGTGTTTGTTGCAAATAGTTTTGATGCCAGAGATTTCACACTTTTTTATGTAGTGTCAAATCTTGTTTCTGTCACAGTGGCAGAGCAACTGCATTTAGATTACAGGCCAAATCTCCAGACTAATGACATTCCTTTCAATTTATTACCTTATTCGGGTAGAGGAGACTAATTTTAGTCCTTTAAATAATACATTATTTACAATTATGGAACATCAAAGAGAAATAAAAATACCTCTGTAGATTAAAAAAATAATTCTTCCATTATATATATATATATATATATATATATATATATATATATATATATATATATATATATCTACTGGACGATCCTTAGCTGCTGACATCTGATCTAAGCCTGATATTGACAAAGTGATGCAGCTGTTTAAATCCAGTTTACAGCACTAAGACTTTGTTGGGAGTCAGTTTGACTGACTGTATCTGCCTGTGTGTGTGTGTGTGTGTGTGTGTGTGTGTGTGTGTGTGTGTGTGTGTGTGTGTGTGTGTGTGTGTAAAATCACGTGTGACAGTCCTCACTGGCTGCAGTGACACTGGAAGGATTCCCAAGAAGATGATGGAAAGTCTCTCTCTGTGTCTCCTGTGGTCATTACAGCCCTCCGCCCCCATCTCTCCTCCCCCTCCCCTCCTCCCTCCGCTCTTCCTATCTCCATCACTCCTCTCCGTGCTCTTGTTTCCAGCGGCGTTGGCTCGGCCTGCGCTGTGGCGGTTCTGCCTGGGACGCTGTCCAGTCTCTCAGCCGCTCTGCATTTGCATAACCACATTTGTGTGCCCTTAGTCTGCCAAGTCAACCTCCTCGTGTCAGGGCTCCCAATAAATAATACATTATTAGATTCTTTTATTTTTATTTTTTGTGGGGGGTTGGTGGTGTTGGATGGGGTGTAGGATATTCAGCTATAAACTTTTTTCTGTGAAAAGTGAAATAAGAGACATTATGTGATGATCTTATGAGAGTTTTGTCTGGGTAAAGGGTAGCTTTGAGGTGTCGAGACTTGACATCCCAACTGGAAAATCTTTGATGCATTTTCATATTTAACCCCAAAAGGTTTCCATTTTATTTTTTAAATAACATCACACATGTGTTAAGTGACATTTAAAGGTCTGAGTCAAGTAGAATCATTCTTGGTTTAGGAATTCAGCATTTTTTCTTTCAGTGGATTTTGATGCTTTTAAAGTACAAAAAGCGTCTGGATGTAGAATCTGGTGTAATTTTTAATTTCCTGTTTCACTTTAAAGAAGTCGTTCCGTTTAGGGGTTTTGAAATAGATTAATACAGTGAAAATGTAGGCTATGTGTAAAAAAAAAAAAAAGGAAAACCTTCACTTTTCAAATTGTCAGGTGTTCCTGTTATTTTGTCCACCCTGCCTGTGTCAGTTGGGCTGTTGGTTTGAAATAAAGTGAACAAGGCGAATGTGAAGGAGGCAGAGGTCACCCTGGTTGGTGTCTGCAGAGGCTCTCAGGCAGATGGAAAGCGTTCCTGTAGGTCTGGATTGGTTTCAGGATGGAGGGAACGTTTTTATCTGCTCTAACGTTGTGACGGTGTTGATGACTCTGAATGGTCAGTCTGTAAAATTTGGTCCAGAGGGAGCACTTGAGGGGAAACTTCATTTGCTGAACGCTTCCCGTCGGAATTCTACATTGTGTGGCCCAATTTCAAATTTGATATTTTCTACATTGCATTTCAAAGGCTTTACGCAACATTTATTCTGCTTTTGACATCAGCCCAGAACTCCATGACGAGTGGAGCCAGCGAGCCAAACTCGGCCGCTTCTCTCCAAGCTGCAGACGGCAGGTGATTTGGAGTCAGCGGAGAGTACCGCTGTACTTTCTCACCGTGCCAAGTTTCCTGCGTAAAGTCGTAAAGTATATTAATTCCAATATTCAGAGCTGCCTTCTCATCATCTTCCTCATTTTCCCCTCAGACTCGGAGGCAAGTCCCGGCTCGGACGGAGAGGGTCTGGCCGAAAGGACGTCGTGCTCCTTCGGCTCACCTGCCGAACTGGCCCCCGTGCCCTGCGAACCGTCGCCCCCGGCATCCATGGAGGAGATCCAGGTGGAGCTGCAGTGCGCAGACCTGTGGAAGCGCTTCCATGACATCGGCACGGAGATGATCATCACCAAGGCGGGCAGGTAGGACACACACACACACACACACACACACACACAGCTCAGTAGCCCAGAAGGTCTACGTGCGGCTACGTGTCGGACTCATGGCGCAGACAGACTGTGCGCCAAGTCTGCGTAAAAGGCAGACATGGCGCAGACAGACTGTGCGCCAAGTCTGCGTAAAAGGCGATTTGCGAACTTTTACGCTCAAAACGTTTTTGTGTGATTTATTTGGTGAAGACAAACCGCAAACAGAAATCCTCTTTTTTTTTTTTATAAAAGAGTGTTTTATGAGATTATGACTAAGATTATGACAACTCACCGTCACACAGATTTATCACATGCGCAAACCGAAAATCGACCCACAAAAATACTTCGTTTTTAAAGAAACAGTTCAGCTCACGCACACACACACAAACACACACGCACACGCACACACACACACACACACACACACACACACACACACACACACACACACACACACACACACACACTCCTCTGAGCTCTGTTTGGAGGGTGTTAATGTGTTGCACATGCAGGCCGCTCTGTTGTGTTCAGGCCTTCGTGACGCGGCAGGTTACTCCTGATCTCGGAGAAAAGGAGAGCTGGTTCTAATTAATCTCTCTGCAACATGTTCCGTGTTTTTCTCGCTCTCCCGGGCCAGCAGTGCAAACCCAGAGCAAGCGCAGAAGTTGACCTGCGGATCCTGCTGGAAGGACCTTTACCCGCAGTCTGCTCCGCTCCCACGCGCCCGGAACGCAGCACATTTCCACTAACATTTCCCCCTCTGTTCACATCAATCGGCAATGCTGACATTTGGTTTGATGTCGCTTCAACTTTACGGCAAATATCCTCCCTTAAAACAAGGTTTTCATTCTTTACCGCGTTGAGTCTTTTACGCTGTTGGTTCCTAGAGAATAAACCTCAGTGAGTAAACTCAGTGAGGTGAGATAATGCTTTACATTTTTTACACAAATGTGTTTATCCGATGAAAAGTTTCTTTTGATTATAGCAGTGCGGGGACTTTTCATGACAAACGATGATCTCATCCGTGTTGGAGTAACGTGGAGAAGTCCTTTTAGGCACTTTATAAAATGTATTTTTGCTTATTTTCCCTCTCAAATTGTTCAGTTATTAAGGACGTATTTATTTATCCAAGACCGTTTTCAAACGGATGTGAGACTAAATTAAACATCACAGAATACTTTGTGTATATATATATATATATATATATATATATATATATATATATATATATATATATATATATTCTGTTTGTTTTACACGAGAGGTTCTGGCTATTTGTTTGTAATGTATAAAATAGGTGGGGTTGATCTATGTATATTTTAGTCCACCTGTTATTTTGAAACCAGAGTTTTATTTTAATATTTTTTTCTGCGCTCCTCTCAGTTGTGACTTCAGATGAAAATGATTGAAATGAACCCTGATGTCGCTCTCCTCTCCTCTGCTCGTTACAGACTACACTCGGCTGTTTTTATGAATTGGGTTAAAATTGGTAACCAACTCATAAATAGAGCAACAATCATTTTGCGCCGAAGCAGAGAGAAGGCGGCCACGATCCTCGCCGTGTGTAATTCACGGCCTGCTCATAATAAACTCATAAATCCAGAAGAGAATGGAAGCGAGAGAACAGCCCTCTTTTCTAATAGGCAGGCCCGGATTTACGACCTTTAAATGAAATGGGGAAAATGCAGCGTTTGAAGTACAAAACGAGGTATTAAGTTGAAATGTCTCCCTCTCCACGTACAGACTGTTAATAAAGGTGCAGGTTTTCTTTATTCAGACTATAAATTCCACTGGGGGGTTTTGCATGAGTTTCAAGCTGCAGCTAATGGGAGGAGCTGGTTGCAAAAAATGATTTGAAGGGTAAAAAAAGGGTTAGTTAAAAAATACATCTATTTATATGTAAGTAACATTTTCAGTTTGACTGTTTCAAATTGATATTATGATTAAATAAATACTACAACCACAGAATACTCCACATTCCTGGAGTGCAAAGGTCAGAGGTCACAGTGACAATATGGAAGATTCTATTTGTCTTCACTAAAATTATGAAAATTATGGAGACGATCAAGAGCTGCGAGGCTGGAAAGATTCTCAGGGTGTAGATGTTCTGGAAGCTTTTGAAATAAATGCAATCTATTTGATTTTATTAGGCTAAATAAATACTGAACTCTGAGTGACCAAAACGCTGCAGGGGAGTCTTTCTGCTTTAGAAGCTGCAAACTGATTGGATGGATTTCAGTAGTCTTCAGTTAAAGCAGCCAATCAGGACCAGTTAGCACGAAACCAACTGCAAAACAAATAAAGGAATCTTTGAAAATGCAACTAAAAATAAGAATTCCCACAATGTTGTAAATATTAGTGCCTTTTTAATAGGGTGACCTGATATAAAAAATGCTAAATTAATTTAGATGTTTCTACATTGGAATACATGTGTGCTGTGTATTTGTTTTGATCTAAAAGAAGTACTGCATACCTTTTTCTCTCTCTCTTCCTCAGATCAATCATTATTTTTGCCCCTGAACTGTTTGTTTTCCTTATTTGCCATATTTCTCAGCATTTGCTTGTTTTGATCAAAACTCTTACTGTGAACAAGAAGACACAACTAAGTTTAGGAAGATGTCCACCTCAGGTTCCTCCTCAACCACAGTGGCAGAAAACAGACATCCAGACTGGATGAAATCAGACTTTTTACATGACTTGATTTTGTCTGTTAATGTTTTTTTTTTATTATTCTCCTAAATGAATTGCTAAACACAGTTACTGTATGTATTAGAGTTTCTTCAGGCTGCTAAAAAACAACTGCTGAGATCGCCGGTCGGGTTTCAGTGATGGTTATTTTTTTGGCACATTGGTTCTTTTCAGAGTAACTTTCTTGTAAATGTTCATCTCTTTTCATTATGAACACAACAGAAGGAAAGAGACAGAAGCACGAGAGTCACTCCATCACATTGATCCCTACATGTTGCTTTTTCTCCTTCAGGAGGATGTTTCCAGCCATGCGAGTGAAGATAGCCGGTCTGGACCCTCATCAGCAGTATTACATCGCCATGGACATCGTGCCTGTGGACAACAAGAGATACAGGTACCTTCTTTACACACAAAAACATAAATGGGAGTGAATGCCTGTGCTGACATATCAGACATCAGCTAGTCGTTGTCGTCCAGAACAGAGAGACATTACTGTCTTTGCACATTGTATTTATGTTCCTTGCCATTTTACTGCCCTTCCAAATGCAGAAATGTATCCCAGAGTTTCTCTACCAAACACCTGCTAAACCAAAATCAGTTGATTCTTTCTGGTTTCAGTGGGGACTTTAATGTCCCATGATGGTCTAAATGCTGTTTCAGATGCTTCTCAGCTGTGACAAGAATTAAACTGCTGAGAAATTGTATTTCTTTGTAGTAGGCATAAGAGAAATGTACAGACGCTGCACTGAATAGCATTCGGCCACTTCAATTCAATTCAATTCAATTCAATTCAATTCAATTCAATTCAATTCAATTTTATTTATAGTATCAAATCATAACAAGAGTTATCTCGAGACACTTTACACATAGAGTAGGTCTAGACCACATTCTATAATTTACAAAGCCCCAACAATTCCAACAATTACAGTAATTCCCTCAAGAGCAAGCAGTGCGACAGACAGACTTCAGTCCACAGAAAGTTTAATAAATGCACAGCTGTACATAATATGCACACGCACAGTCGTATCTGCAAATGCATGAGTGAGCCCCCACTTCTGCCGCTGCTACAGCTGGAGCTGTTTTTTTTTTTCCTGGAGGATTTTCAAATGTCAGACCGAGCATAAACATTTTGACCTAGTTGGATTTTTCTCAACGTTCATGCCATTTCTCATGTTAGAGTCGAACGTAACAGGATTTGGACTGAACCAAACAGCCTCATTTTTCAGATTTCTAATAACTGCTACGAGAGTTGTTTCTTTCTTCTTCTTCTTCTTCTTCTTCTTCTTGGCAACACAGCGAGAATAGTTACTCCCCATCATCAGTGAAGTGAAGCAAGAGTGATTAAAGTGTGCATGTGCTGGAGGAGGGCTTGTATATGATGGATCTCTCTGGATATGTAATAAGACTGATATCCTGGCCCACAGTATACGTCCCAGAAGTCAGAGCCAAAGAGAGGAGATTGAAATGTATTCATCATCCCACTGGGCGAGCAGCAGAGCCAGAGGCTGCAAATAGGATAACTCTCAACATTCAGGTCTAATGACGGAAATGGGAAAAAAAGCTGTTGAGATGGAAAAAGGATTTGCGATGCTGCATGTGAACCTGCTGCTGTTATGGGTGACTGTGGACGTTTTATAGGGTTACTTTAATGGTTCAATACAGTTTTTTTTAAAGGTATTTGTTATTGACTATTGACAGAAATGAGCAAGTGAGATGATGAAGATGATTATGAGAGAAACGTGTTCAAAGTTTACCTGCGTATTCAGTGGTTGCATCTCGGTTTTATAAATGCTGATGCAGATACAGGCTGTTCCTGTGTGATGAAGTGATAATGTGGCAAATAACCCAGAGCTGCCTCATTGCATTTAAAATAGAGTTTGAGCAGTGAAGAGCTTCTAAAAGCTGATGCTGCTGTTTTCGTATTAAAGCTGCCAGGAGGTTTTTGTGCTGATATTTGAAATTAATGGTTGCGAAACAGCATTTAGACTATCATGGAACAGTGAAGCAGACAGATGAACCTCATTTAGAAAAGCTGGGAAGTATTAACCTGAAAGGACAAGGCTGGCGTTGTACTATATTTTTTAAAGCTTTAGTGCCTAACTTTTTGATAATAATGAACATCCGTTACATTCAAGCCATTGCCAAATGAGTTGATACAAAGCTAATTAAGACTATCAGCTCCACACTAGAGGATGCAAACCCGACCCGAGCTCGGACAGATATTTAGAAATTATGTTCAGGTTCGGGTCGGGGTCGGTCACATCAGCACGATAAGGCATTGCACATTTTAAATTTAAAGCAGCCTATTATGTAGGTAGCCAATGGGACTTGAAGCAAAGGTTAGTTTTTGTGATTCAAATAAAATATTAATATATGACACATGCCTTTGGTGTAGGAGATCTGGGTTCAATTCCCACTGCAATACATCAACCAATGTGTCCCGGAGCAAGACACTTAACCCCTAGTTGCTCCAGAGGCGTGCAGCCTCTGACATATGTGGCAACTGGAAGTCGCTTTGGATAAAAGCGTCAGCTAAATGACATGTAATGTAATGTTTATGTAGCTGTGACAACGAAACACGTGCATATTAGGCTACATGTAGATGTGTCATTAGTATGAGAAAAAAATTAGATTAGAACTGTGTCGGGCTCGGGTTGAGCTCGGACATAAATATCTTAATGCCTGTCAGGTCTCAGGTCTGGTTCAGTTACTGCTCTGTCGGACGCGGGCCGGGCTCGGAAAGAAGAATGCAGCCCTATCCGCACTCTACTCCACACAACGCTCTCTGTATTTCTCACTATGGCTGTGTTTAGAACATGGTGTCGCACGGCGACTTTCACGCACAGAAACTCTCCTGAAGATAATGACCTCTCCTGAAGAGTCCATCATGTTTTTTTTAATCCTCCGTGTCCTCCTTGTCTACTAGCGACTGCGTGGCGGAGGGGTGGGGGTGGAGGGGGGGCGGGAGGTGGGGGGGATGACCTGTGTCATGCGGATGCAACAACAGTGGTGTTGTCGTTACTTAGAATTCCTCATGGGGGTGACAGAAACTACGCACTACAGCTTTAAATTCCATGAAAAACCAACGATGAATTAAGGCCAATTCATGGTTTCTGCTGCTGTGTGGGGGGTCGCGAGGGTCTACTTGCATCTGCCTGACTTAAATGCCGCCATTTGCTCAAGCCAGTGAGCTTGTAGTGAGCACAGTCCGCACGCACCCAAATAAAGTCCTACTTGACAACTTGACTAAAATGTCGTGCACAGTATGTATGTTCTGTACTTCCCATTCTTGGTCCTTCACAAACACCATTTTTTCTTGCTCTCAGGAGGGCGCCATCATGTGTATGCAGAACCCTCAATTGTAGTATGTATAGTGCGAGCCTGCAACTGTCCGTCTCACACTTTACTTCATGCAAATGCAAACTAATTTAATCTTGACAATAATTCCCTTCATGAAACCTAAGATTAGAGAGTCTGTATTTAAACATACTTGTTTATCAGGTTCACTTGAGTCGTGTGTGTTCCCAGTAGTGTATTGAGTGTACCAGCAGTGTTTTAAAAGCCTTTCTTTGCAGCTGGTGAGCATATTTTAAAGCAGAAAGTTCAATGACATAAAACATGTTTACAGGGAGTTAGTTTTGTTTTCATGCATTGCTATGCGAGAGTGAATATTTGATTAAAGGCTGAGCATGCCACAGATATATCCCCCCTCTCTCTGCAAAACCAAACCCTGTCATCTCAGAAGGAAACAGAGAAAGGGCTCTTCTCACTCACGTCAAGTAAGATTTATTTCGGACAAAAAAAACTTGGTTTGTCTGCATAAAAACAAACACTGAACATAAATAAAGTGACTTCTGCAATGTGTGCATCTGGGTTTGAGCCTACATTTCATGTGTCGCTGTTTATTAATGAAAAGTTTTCCACCAGAGCGTAGCAGGCGTTCTGCCCTGCCGCCTCTCCCGCTCTCCCACCAGCGAACCAAGACATCATGGAGGACTTTTAGAGGCCAGAAGATCTTGTAAAATTAAATAGGATTTTCTTCCTGGCTGGGGGAATTTACCACAGTGCTTTGCAAACTGAGCTGGGAGCTGTCACTGGTGTGTCTCACAGGCCTAGGGAGTTTGAGGGTCTGGAAATACGGTCTTTATTGGAATCTATTTGCTTGACTTGGGCTCCCTGCCCCTCTTTAGGAACGTCTCATTGGTACCAAGCTCATTAAATCTCCATATATTACAGCGCTTTTATGTGGACAGTCGTTCGGTTCGCTCCGAGCTCTCAAGCCGCTGAACGTGGGGGCTGTCTGGCTCCTCAAACATACATCATTCTTTCAGCACACACACACACACACACACACACACACACACACACACACACACACACACACACACACACACACACACACACACACGCTGGCCTTGTGTTATGTTATGTACTTCTAACATTAGTCCAGTGAATGTTGGACTTCTATACTTTTGCTGATCCCATGTAGAGGTGAGGACTGGAAAAATTACATCAAATTGAAATATTTTCTTCTTTGTCTATCTTTGTGAGGACATTTGGTCCTCATAAGTCCTCCGAAATAGAAGAAGATGCATACACACTAGGAAGCCCATTCCAAAGAGATAAAACACACAGGCATAAGTGTTTCTCTACGTGTGAGGACAATACAGTCATTCCTCAAACCCTGTTTTAAAAAGAAATAACCTTAACCCTAATAACCCTAGCCTAAATATGATGTTACTGTAAACCCAATTTTTTTAAACCTAAATCATCTTTGCCGTAACCTAAACCCTAGACCTAAACCTAATCCTACCCTTAATCTAATCAATGAAACTGAGCCTGTGTAGATATGAGAACTGGCAAAATGTTGTCACTTTGAAATATTTGTAATTTTCGTTGTTTTTTTTTTGAGGATTTTGGTCCTCATAACTGTACAAAAAGAAGAACACAAACACACCTGGGTACTCACACATAATTAAAAACACAATAAAAAAGGGAAAAAAAACACTCAAAAACACAAGGTTTTGTTCCCCAAACCCTAATTAGATTTTGCACGTAACCCAAATTGTTAAATTTGCCCTGACATAAACCTCATCCTAACTCCAACCTTCGTCCAATAAACTCAGATAAATAAGAACGTTTTTTTCTTTGTCTTTGTAAATATAGAACTAGAAGATCAAATACACACAAAGGTGCGCAAGTACAATAAAAAGTATATTCTCAAAAGGATAAAATACGTGGCCAATAATACTACTATACTTGTGAGGACAATCACTACCTTAAACCAATTTTATCCTAATTTTATTTTACCCATAATCCTACAAACACTAATCATATTGAATGACTGAATTTGGTTTCATGTAGAAGCGAGAACTGGCAAAATCTCATAATTTATCTATCTTTGTGTGAAGACATTTGGTAAGTTAAAGAATCCAAGAAAACACACACACACACACACACACACACACACACACACACACATGCTCACATAAAGATGTTAGTCTTCTTTTACAAACTCAGAACTGATGGTAATTCAATAGCAATATTTACTCTGTCAGTACAGTAACCCAATACACAGCCTGGGTTTGGCGAGTGTGTGTGTGTTTGTGTGTGTGTGTTCCTGTGTTTGTGTATGTGTGGGTGTTTTTTTATGTGCATGCCTGTCCATGTTACAGTATACGTGTGATGAGCTGAGAACGCACACACAAACACACACACACACACACACACACACACACACACACACACACACACACACACACACACACACACACACACACACACACACACACACACATACATTGACAACCTGTTTTTACTTTCTTATTGGTGTGTGTTTCTGTGTGTTTGTCCCGGTTGGTGTGATTGTGTGTATGTGGGCGAAAGAAAGAGAGACTCAGAGTGTGCATTGCAGTTTGCTTTTGTCAGCTGTGTGGTTTGGTGTTGGCTGAGAAGGGAAAGGGACCCCCACCCCCACCCCTTCCCCCATCTGTCCAGTAAGAGTGTCACATAAAGTCCAGTCTTTATTGATCGTGCCGATACCAGATGGCAGATTTATGAAAGATGAAAGCGGGGGGACTAATCAGATTTCCAGTCCTGTTTGGGGCTAAAGTTTCCTCCTTCTTTAACACTTTCCCTGCTACGCTGAGCGAAACCCTAAACAGCACTCCAAACAGGAAATTACAGAAACGCCTTGCACCCTTTTTGTGTGTGTGTGTGTGTGTGTGTGTGTGTGTGTGTGTGTGTGTGTGTGTGTGTGTGTGTGTGTGTGTGTGTGTGTGTGTGTGTGTGTGTGTGTTAAGGTCAAAAGTCAGAGCTCTGGGCGCCTGGTTAGCTCACCTGGTAGAGCGCGCGCCCAAATGCAGAGGCTCGGTCCTTGACACAGTGGCCGCAGGCTCGATTCCGACTTGTGGCCCTTTGCTGCATGTCATTCTCCCTCTCTCTCCCCTTTTATATCTAAGCTGCCCTGTCACAAATAAAGGCCTAAAATGCCCCAAAAAAGTCAGCTCTATGTGGAGGTGTGTGCTTGGAATTTTTTTATTCCTTTTGTTAGTCAACTTTAGCATGGGTGTTGTAATTTTTTCACATGACTGTATATACCACGTTAGTAACAGGACTTTTTGGCCGGAGTTTTTACTCATCCTAAGTACAGAGAGTGTCATTTGCTGCACAGATTGGAAACCCCCTTGAGGATAGACTTTGATATTGAGATATCTTAGCTGAGCTAACCTGTTCCTAAAACTTAACACTCGCTGTGTGGTCGCTCTCTCCTCACACACAGGAAGTGTGTGTTTCTCATTTCCTGGTTGCTTTAAAATAATCTCAGCGTGACCAACAGCAGCTTCCATGTCTTACTGGACAAATAGAAGAGCAAACAGAGCTACAGAAAGCAAGACATGTCTCAGTAAAGGCCACACCATGCAGATAAACCATGCCAATGAGGGGCTTAGTTGAGACAGCAGATATATATTCCAATAAGGGCTGTTGAGTTGTTTAGTTTTATTCTTTATTTGCACAAATAACAAAACAATAAGACATCTGAAGTCTGGTGAAAACTGGCTTCCTGTGTTGACTACTTTGTATATTGTATCTTCAGGACCAAGCGCCGTGTAACTGACAGGGCGGTTTTTTTTAGTCGACGCCCTCTTTCTGTGGAACCCACTCCCTAACCACATCAAAAATACCCCCACACTGCCAGCATTCAAAAAATGCTGCATGTTTTTATCTGTCTTGCAATCTTACTCTTATTGTCTTATCTTTACTGCTCATTTTTATTTGTATCCTGTGTAAAGCGTCTTTGAGGACTTTGAAAAGCGCTTTATAAAACCAATGGATTATTGTTATTATTATTATTGACTAGACAAATGAGTAGAAAGTGTAAACATTAGACCTGATTATTTGATGGGTTTTGGGGATCGGGCTGACTTGAACACCTCTAAAGGACCATTTTCATTTAAACTAAATGGTCGAATCAGGTATATTTGTTAATAAGTGTATGGTAGAAACATATATATGACATATCAGTCACATAACTAACTTTACCTCCAATTTGGCGGCCAGACGGTGCTTTTGACAATATCCCTGGAAACGCCCCAGAGGCTTTTTAAATAGCCTGTGTATGTGTGAGCTGTGTGTTTTGTGGTACAGAGGCTGGGTATGCATGTTTTGTTTGAATGTACTTTGAATGTACTTTGTGTGTGTGTGTGTGTGTGTGTGTGTGTGTGTGTGACAGGGTGGTGCAGCCCTTTGAGGCAGTGACAAAAGGACCAAATAAGAGTTTTGTCCATGTTTCAGCAGTGAGTGATGACATTGACAGAGACGCAGCAGATAAAACCCTTTCAACGTAGCGCAGGGCCAGAACTAAAGGCAAACAGCTGTGCTTCACACTCGCTCTCCTCCACTTAATCTCAACCTCACTCTCCTGTTCTGTGTATCTCTCTCTCTCTCTCTCTCTCCCACCCTACCTTTCTTTGAAGAATTTGTCCATTGACTTTATCTCGCTTATTTTCTCTTTCTTTAGCCCTCTTGATGACTCAGTCTGACTTTCGTTGTCATGCTGGACTTCTTCTCTCCATGCATTTCTTTCTTTTCTTCTTTGTTTTCTCCTTTCTTGCATTTTTATTCCCTCCTTCCATCCTTTCTTTTCCTTTTCCTATTGTCTTTTCCTTTGTTCTAGTTTTTAAACAGTGCTTTCAGTGTTGACTGGTGGTTTGTGGACTTAACAGTAAAAGTCAATTTCTCTCTCTCTCTCTCTCTCTCTCGCTCTCTCTCCCTTCCTTTCTTCTCTTTCCCTGCTGTTTAATGGGCGGGACACCCCAAACTCACACAACATCATCAAATATTATGGTTTTGCTTAATTGAAACTATGCAGCTGTGTGTGTAGTATTTTATGTTGCTCTTCTTAGAAATTTCAAGCACAATGAAGAAACACCAGATGAGTTCTTGGTGTGGCAACGTGGCTGAGTGTTTGGAGTTTGTTTTTCAGCGGAACAGCCTTTATAGCAGGGCTCGACATTAAGGCTTGTCCGCTTGTCCGGGACAAGTGGATTTTTTGTAGGGCAAGTGGAAGAGAAATTTACTTGCCCCACTGGACAAGTTAAAACTCAAACAAAATAAAATGCCATGTAAGTTCACGTTATGTGCCACTCATTACGTCTATGTTACCGATTTGAAACGTTACATTTTTTCCCCCGCAATCCCGGGCAGCGGACCCAGCGGTAGTCGGTCAGCGGGTCGCTAACGTTAGACCCAGCCCGCTGTTCAGCTCATTCTCTGTAAGCAATGCAGCATGAAAGCACGGTGAACCTGCTGGTGTTAGGTAGCTAACGTTAGCTTGCTAACTCCGCCTTAACGTTACCTCCTCGCCACATCGTTGACAGAAAACAAGAGACCCGGTGCTAATACGGCACCGGTGCCTTAACGACCGTTATCTACCGGACCGAATTGCAACGCAGATTTTGGTGCCACTGAAATGCCTGCGCTTCTCTCTGATGCTCCGAAAACGGACGAGGGAAGCTAAACATCGCCGCATGTCACGCTAGTAAACACTACACTTGGCAGCAGGTAACGTTAGCCTACCGTTAACTAGCAGCTAAAGTAAACACGGTTAAAATGCTGACAGCTAAACGGTGTAAAAGTCTGTCTGTATTTCACTGGAGAGGAACATATGACGTTGTAGCTGCTGTTGTCGGAAAAACACAGATGTTGCGTTTACTTGAAATTGGCCTCGCCATACTCGTGCTGCATTAAAAGTTGTTGTAAAATACCCTTTTCCAATCCAGTGGTCGTTTTTGCCGTTCTATAATGTCGTTTTTTTGTGCTCCTTTTTGAAATAAATAAATAACATGCAGATTAAATATCAGGTAATAATCAACTGTAAAGTAGCTACAGCTTTTAAAGGATCTCTAAATCAGCCTCTGCTGGGTAGAAATTAGTGAAATTGTATTAAAAAAAAATAGTTAACACCAACATTTAGTGGCAAAATCCATTGTTATGTCTACAAAATTATTTTAGATATAGTATAAGTTCAAGTTTAAGTCACCACTACGTCTGGTCAAAATATTGACTTAGTATCTCAGAATAGAAACTAAGAATCTCAAAGTATTGAGAAAATGTAAAATCTTGCTTTAGAATCTCAATATATTGACTTAGTATCTCAATATATTGACTTATCTCAAAATACTGACTTAGTATCTCAATATAATGACTTATCCCAAAATATTGACTTAGTATCTCAATATATTGACTTATCCCAAAATATTGACTTAGTATCTCAATATACTGACTTAGTAACTCAGAATATTGACTAAGAATCTCAAACCAATGAGAACATTTAAAATATTGACTTACAATCTCAATAAATTGACTCAACATCTCAAAGTATCGACTTAGTATCTCAATATATTGACTTAGTAACTTAGAATATTGACTAGGAATCTGAAAGTAATGACAAACCTTTAAAATACTGACTTAGAATCTCAATATATTAACTTCTGCACACCGGCGTGCAACATATTACTTTGTACTATGGAGTCTGGAGATCCTTTTTTCTTGTTGAATGGGAAATCTATTGTTGGGACACGTTTGTTTCTACTGTTTCAACTGAATTTTATTAATGCTGATAGTGTTTGGATGCTTTCAACGGTTTGCATTATTATATTTTATGCATGCATTAGCAAAACAATTTTTTTTATAAAATAATGACTTTACCCGGACAAGTGACTTTTGTGCATGGACAAGTGAAACGTAAATGTACTTGTCCGAAGGACAAGTGCCTCAAAAAGTTAATGTCAAGCCTTGCTTTATAGTAACCCGTGTTCAACCCTGAAGCAACCTCAGAGATTCAAATGAGTTTTCAAAACAGGGAAGTGATGAGGGAATATTAGTCCCCCAGATTGTTCGAACCCTCTGTGGACTAAGAACAGGGCTGGCATAAGAAATCAGAGTGATACAGCATAAAGTTGTTGTAGGATGGCATTGTGCCTTTCCACTTTGCATTAACATTTAAAAAGAATTCAAGAGAGCACACTTCTTCCCCAACATATTGGGAATGTAAAAGACAGTTGAACGTCTAGGATGAAATTAAGCAAAAGCACAGTGTACGGTAAAACATTTTTACCCTAACATTAAAGGCGCTGTACTCGAAATACTGAAACAAACAGCGGGCTGGGGTTGCCTCCACATGGCTCTCACGGACCGTTCCACAATTCGTAAAATACCGGTGTTATTTTCACGGCCGACATGTGCACCCGGCTGGACCGGCTACAACAACAAAGAACAGAGAAGCTCGGATTACAACACACAGAGAGGGAGTGTGACTTCTTCCTCTGTGCAGGACAACATTACTCCTCTATATCTTTACATAGCAAGTATTTGATTGCTGCTATATTGATGTTGTGAATATCGACGTACAGCCCCTTTAACTAAAATTTTTTAAACATACTCATTAAAAAAAACAACTGAAAAAAGGTTTTATTTTACACATTTATATTTGTTTTGTATTAGCATGAAATTGTCCAATTCTCCTAAATCATTCATTTATTTTGCATCTATCCTTTATTAATATAGTTGACATTACTTTGGATGTAAAACTGTAAAACCACAAAATGTTTACAATGCAAAAAGAAAAAGTAAAGAAACCTGTGAGGTCTTTCATTTGTTATATGTGACCAGATTTTTGATCTTCACTTCTTGTATCTGAAGAGAAACATGGATGCCACAACATAAAGCACAATTAATTAATTATACATGGTTACATTTTAATATATATAATAGGTTTTAAAGTGCTCATATTTTGCTAATTTTCAGGTTCATAATTGTATTTAGAGGTTGTACCAGAAAAGGTTTATGTGGTTTAATTTTCAAAAAACACCATATATTTGTTGTACTGCACATTGCTGCAGCTCCTCTTTTCACCCTGTGTGTTGAGCTCTCGGTTTTAGCTACAGAGTGAGGCATCTCACTTCTGTACCATCTTTGTTGGGAGTCGCACATGTGCAGTACCTGGGTAAGCACTGCTAGCTTGTCAGTTGCAGAGTATGAGGGCGTGCCACGCTAGCAGCTAGGCGAGCATTATAACGTGTGTTACAAAGTGATGCACGTTTGTCTCTGAAGTAAAGGCTGGACTACAATAGAGCTGTTTGGAACAGTTTGTGAACAGTGTTTTCTGTTGGAGATGGTAAGTCCCTTTGGGGTGGACTTTGGACTTTTTCACTTTGTAAACCTTAATGTGCACAAAAATATATATATAACACAACAAAGGAAAGGGAAAAAGCCCCAAAGCATAATATGAGCACTTTAAGGTTTCGTCGTGCAGGTCACAGATACTGAACATCTACTGAATCATTATTAAATTGAGTTATTTCTCTTCAGTCGCTGGATTCTTGTTGCAGCTGGTGTGTTGGTGCTGAAGCCTGTTTCCCCGTCTTGTCTTCCAGGTATGTGTACCACAGCTCCAAGTGGATGGTGGCAGGAAACGCTGACTCCCCGGTGCCTCCGCGGGCCTACATCCACCCAGACTCTCTGGCCTCAGGAGACACCTGGATGAGGCAGGTGGTCAGTTTCGACAAGCTCAAACTTACCAACAACGAGCTGGACGACCAGGGACACGTAAGGGACCTCTTCTCTTTCTCTGCCCCACTTCGCCACTGAACGTTTTTACTAAACGCTGTAAACATTTTGTTAAGAAACATTTTGTTACGGCATCTTTCTGTCTTGATAAATCGGATGTCGGATTTCATTTCAGCCGAATGTCCGTCACCTTCCGCTTTCTTTGTTTATGCATTTTAAACTCCAGTGTATTTCTGAGGACTATGGTTAACTGCTCCTCAGATCTCTGCAGGGTAAATCCAGACAGCTAGCTAGACTATCTGTCCAATCTGAGTTGGACTAAAACAACTTTTGAACGTAGCCTACACACGTTCCACCCAAACAAGTTCCTTCCCGAGGCTATTTTGCAGCAGCCCAGGGGCTCCGTTCGGTGCTTCGCACCGCCCAAGACGATTGTGTTTGGTTTAAAGAAATGCCAATTAACCAGAGCACGTTTTTCTCCCATCCCAGAATGCTGTGTGGACTTGCCAGACCTTCCTTTGCAGCGCTGTGGAGGAAGGTCTGTCAATACGAGACTAGTCTTTATTTGTCTCAAGACCGTATTTAGACATTTAGAGCATCCTAAAAAGACCTCCAAATTAATAAGAAATATGAGACTTTCCATGACAGGAGAACAAAAGTGATGGATTACACATTGCTTTGTAAAGGAGTTGACTTGTAACTCAACCATAGTATTTAGTTACACTTTTGTGTTGCATCGTAAATTATTGTGCAAGGCTTATTTTAACATTGCGGACCCAAATATTAACACAAAAATAGCAAAAAATAAATAAAACAAAATGTTTGGGTCGTTTGGATTCATATCATATTTTATGCTTACCTTCCTCTGCATGCGTTGCTTGTTCATGCACTCTCAATTTGGATATTTCCCACATGATCCAAAGGGATTTTTTTCAAAGATTTTAATGTAGTTCAATATTTCATGTTTAATGGTGATTGTCTGGTTTTATGCAGCTCACAAATCCCTTAAATTGAACACATTTCCAAAAATGTTTGCACCCTCAGGCAAATCTGGACAGTATTTTAAAAGAAATAAGTGACTATGCATTGAATGCTGTAAAAAAGATGCTATTGCAGCTGAAACGCTTTGGGTTTAAATGTTCAAGCTGCGATATATTAGCTCCATATTTGTCCTTTATACTTCATGTCCCTCCACGGTGCCGCAGAAATGAATGCACTGTTGGAGCTGCGAGGCAGTTTTTTGGATTGAAATGTTTTTGATGCGTTTGCTTGAAAGGAAAGTTGACACGGTACTTCACGGACTTCATGCTTTCATGAGTCACGGAGCCATGAGACTGATTTTCTGCAATACATGACAGTCTGCTCTGCCACATTCTGCCCTCCCACACTTTCTTTTTGAAGATGGTCCACCCTGACTGAATATTATTAGGTTTGAGGATTAGCGTGGAGAGACATTAGAGGTCTGGGATTTGAACCTGTGCCCTTGTTTTATTATATAATATTCATTTCCTCCATGGCTCTGTAGAGCATTTTGTAATGAAACGGTTTCGTTAAGGCACTTAATGATTGAATTTGATTTGTAGTACGCTCCAGCAGCCACACTACTGAGCTAAAGTTAAAGTCTGACCACAATCTGCCTGATTTACTGCTTCGCCTGAAGCCAGTCAGTAACAGAGGTGGTGAGCTAAAGTAAGTCTCTTATTGGTTCTTGGCTGCTCTAAATGTGTAATGTGGGTTTTATAGGTGAAATATTTAACTGTAATGCAACAAGTTAGACCACAATTTGTTTGATTTACTGCCATCCTTATGTATAATCAGCAAGTGGGCAGCAAGCTAGAGTGAGTCCCTTATTTGCACTTTATACTTCTCTATAGTTAGAAATGGGTTTCATGGGAAATATTAGTGGAAGAAAACTGTATTAGCTTTTGATTATTAACTTTGATTGGCTCCTTATGTTTAAACCTACAATTAAAGCTGAAATACTCAGCTAAATGTTAAAATTAATTTTATAAAAATGACAAAACTGTACTGTAAACAGTCATTTGTGCAAAGCAGTAAATCCGAGCAGGGCACTCTTAATACATCCATGGGCACGATGCCAGGGGTAGCGCAGTGACTAGTTGGGCGCCACCGCGCTCCCCATAGGATCGCAATGGAACGGCCCGCGCAAAGCAGTTTTGCCGCCTATCATGTGTAAGCGGCTTAAGCTAAAGACCAAGTTATTATTGACACGAGTTGGTGGAAATCAGAGCAAAAAAGGATAATGCATATTGAGCGTGAATTACTTAGGGGGAAGAAACACAACTCCAAATGGACACTAAAGTTGCGTTACCTAATGTCGGAAGGCTGTGTAAGTCCTGTTTGCACACACGTTAGCAATAAAAACCTTAAAAGCCCAAAGATATGCTGGCTGTCTGCTTGTTTTGATGTTTTTCTGCTGCCTAGAGGCCAGAAATTGATTAACGTGGCTTAAAGACAACAGCAAAACACATTTTAGCTCAATGTCTCATTATTTTTTATCACCGACTCCAATTAGACTTAATTTAAGGTGTGATGTAATTCTGTCAATAATGAGAACACATTGTGCTGCACTTAAATGTTACTAAATATTTCACCTCAAATGGCTGTTACAAAGAATAACTAATAACTATCATTTAAAGACCATACAAATCTGAAAAATGGCAGCTTTGAGTGAAATTGAACCTCATAACTCAAAGCTCCCTTTGTATAATTTTCCGGGAAATGTGTAAAGTTACTCAGAGCACTAATTTTGGTTTAATTCAGTCTTTTGTGGAAATTAAAGCAAATTGATTTAATAGCAAACGCAGTCAGAGTGTCTCAGCTCTTTTTTGAATGTTGAGACTACAGTGGAAGATGGCACAATGCCACCTGTCAGGAATGTCAAGCTATAAGCTAGGCTTTGATTTCTGCAGATACTGTTGAAAAGAGCATGAGGAACTGGTGCAAATCGATTTTCCTCTCAGAGCTCGCCGTTAGTGCAGAGATGCCAGATGATTAGAAAAGCGGTGTAGTGATGTTTCCAGTGCATTGACAAAATGGTGGCGTCCAGTTCAGCGTAGCAGGGGTCACAGCACTGCAGATGATCCCATCAGCTCAGTGGTGACAAATGTAATAACATATGGGTTGTTAGTGGGCGAGGATTCACATGCAGGGCGAGGGGAGGTTGTCTTTCCTTTCCTGCTGCTACGTTTAACGGCTTTTGTTTCCCTGGAAGGGGTTTAAGAGGCCAAAGGAAATTAACTTCGGGGCTGCCTGTGTGGGAAACCTCACCGCTTCTCACTCATCCTCCTGACCTGTGGTATTGTGATATGTCTGCCTCATCAGAAACAGACACCATGCACAACAGAAGCAGAGTCTAAGAGAAAAAACTATATATATTATATCTGAGACGGCTCATGCAGGCTGAAAGGAGCCTCCACTAGTTTGTGATTTTGTGATGAGGTTTGCAGGTTTAAAGGAACACGGCGACTTGTTGGGACTTTAGCTTATTCACTGTATCCCCCAGAGTTGCATAAGTCCATACATACCCTTCTCATCTCCGTGCGTGTCGTAACTCTGTCTGACGCACCCACCGCTAGCCTAGCTTAGCATAGATCCTGGAGGTAACCGGCTCCATCTGCTCCCAATAAGTGATAAAATAACACCAACATGTTCCTATTTACATGTTGTGATTTGTATACTCACAGGGTGTACAGATAACAAGGTCACATGAGACGCAGCCATCTTCTAACCGTATACATACTGGGAACTATATTCTCAGAAAGGCGAAGCACTGCTAATTCTGCTACTTGGGCGGAGTGATTTGCAGCACACGAGAAGCCCGTGGTAAGGAGCAGAGAGTAACAACGGTGCTTTTCAGGTGTTGCACTAATCACTCCTCCCAAGTAGCAGTGCTTCGCCTTCTGAGAATATAGTTCGCACGGAGATGAGAAGGTTATGTATGGACTTATCTAACTCTGGGGGATACGGTGAATAAGCTAAAGTCCCAATAATTCAGTGTGTTCCTTTAACCGTTGACTGCATTGTACAACATAAAACCCTTTGTCATTTAAATATGTCGTCAGTAAGCAAACTATTGTGTCTTTGCTCTCTCCTTTGTTGAACAAAAAAGCAGAGAAAGTGGTACTTGCACTCTATAAAGCCCCAAAAAGAACATTAAATAGTCATGACTAAATAAGCAACATTCAAATGTAAAGTCAGAAAAACATCTTTGGGTGTTATACAATCTTGATTGGTGCATGATGGCAACACGCGCAAAACAGAAATCTCTCAAGTGCATGGACCAATAAAACGGTTCTAAATTTGCCGGATAATTGTATGTTTATGTAGGACCACAAGTTGTTTAGGGCCTTTACAGTTTTTTCCGATTGCTAAACGACGAGTGGGCACAACTGGAGTCACATGTGCAAAACTCTAACTACAGTCTGCACTACCAACAGTCACCTGAGCTAAACAGTTCGCATCACCTGCAAAACAGGCTCAGTGCAGCCAAACACTATGCACAAGCCTCACTGAGATAACACACACTGTCACTCAGAACACACTGAGGGTAAAAACACTAGCATCAAACACCAATACACAAATTACAAACTTTTTCATCTTTACAGTTTGAACAATTTGAGTGACTTGACACTACTCAACAGTTTATTTAAGGAAAAAATATAGATTGTATAGCATACCAATTTTTACATAAGGTAAAAAAAGAAGGAATGAAAATCAGCAGTTTTCTTCAATAAAGTATTTTGTCTCTAGTAATTTATGGAATTACTGGGGAAAAAAAACTAAAAGGTACATAACAGTACCAAAGAATAGTGTGACTAATCCTGCCTCGCTCCAGCATCATGTGGCAAGTTTTCTTCATCACATTGGATGTCTGCATCATCTCTAAATAAAAATGAATGTGGTTTTTCTATTGCTTTCACCTCCATTACTTTCTGAAAAACAGTAAGAACACAGTTTTACTATTGTAACGATATAGTGTTTTTCACTTTTTTTATAGCTGTGTACATAACCTCAGACATCTTACCTGGACATATTGGTATCTTTGCTCTTTTACCTGTTTCTCTCAAACGTTAAAGTGTAGAATTGTTTCATTCTTATTTGGTGTTTGTATACAAAAAAAGACTTTCTGAGCTTTCTCTGTATAAATACCATATATGTTCACTAACTAGTCTAAAACAAGACACCTGCTTAGGCTTTCAGCTAAAATTGCAATCAGCAGTGTTTGATAGGCACCAGACTGAAATCTATTCTGTTTTGAATGTGTGGTTAACAGTTTTGACAGCAGTGTGTTAGCATTTGAACAAAGTGCTGTAAATCTACAGTGTTGTGCACGTTGTGGTTAAAGTCATGGGATAAGTGTGTAGAGTTTTGAAAACTGTGTTCAAGCAATGAAAAACGAACTAGAGTTTGGTCCACACGAACTGCTGCTGTGCAGACTGTAGTTAGAGTTTTGCACATGTGACTCCAGTTTTGCCCACTGTCGTTTACCAATCGAAAAAAACTGTAATTATTTCCATTTACTTTATACTTCTACTCCACAACAATCCAGAAGAAATTAAAGTAGTTCATTTGCTGATTCAAATTTGACATACAAATCAAATGATCAGTTTAAAAGATATGATACATTGTTGAAAATCGGTGGAATTGTATTTCATGATTAAAAAAGCACTTTATCTCCACACGGGAGTAGTTAACATCATCACGGATAAAAACACAATACAGCTGAATGGAAAACACATATTGATTAGCCAGATAATAGCAGTCAGCACGTATATAAAAAAGTTAAATATACCATTGTGGTAATAGTTCTGCACTTGAATAATATGTACATAAAGTTCAAGATATTTATTGTAATGGAGTATTTTACCAATGCGGCACTGAATTTAAAGGGAAAAGTCAAAAAGCAGTTGCTTTAGGCAACATTTGTGACTTTGTGTTCTCTTTCATACATCAACTGAAAAACATTCAAACAGTTTGATGTCATTCATACACAGAGGGCATCAAACAGTACTGGAAAACCAACAGCACTTTAAAAGTCTTTGGGACGCCTCGGTGGCTGGCTGGACTCGTTAGCCTCGGGCTTCTTCCTCGTGGGTCCAGATCCGCCTCAAGCTGTCACTCTCGTCTGTCGTCTATTTCCTGTCTGTCCCCGCTGGTCTATGGGAAAACCTAATAAAACGCTGAAGCAGGCTGGACTGGCCAAAACATAGTTGCTTTGTTGTTAACGATCCGTTGCATTGTAATGTCTCAATGCTGTTTTGTGAGATTGATTTTCTACAAAGTCTGCTTTGAACATTTTGTCTGTTTTTCTTGAATCTGACCTTTCAGAGATGCATTTTTTTCACATGACAGCAGTATTATACGTGACGTGGTGTAGCCCTGCTCATATACAGTCAGCGCTGTCTCCCCTGGTGAGCTGAAGTGAGAGTCCTCCTTGTTCTTGGCTGTAACACAATTTCACTGATGAAATAATTGTTGCTTTGATTGCTGAATTGTCATGGTCCCTAAAGTGTTTTTAACTTTGTTTGAAAATCAATTTTGGCCACACTGTCGTGTAAAATGTGCTTCATAAACAAAATGTGATTTGATTTGACTCTATGGAGATACATCTGTTACACGCGGGATGTGTTGGTGTCTCTCGGGTGTGAATGTCCAGAGGATTTTCAAAGGCCGTTTAAAGGACGTCATTACCTACCATGAAAATGAAAACATCACTTATTTAATTGTATTTGAGCGTGAACAACTGTCTGCTGATGTCCTCTGGCTGCGCTCTGAGTCGTTTGTTCTGAGTTCCGCTTTGACTTTACATTACCTCAGGCAGACTGAGGTCGAGAAGCATGACTCCTCTGGGCCGAAAAGCAGCTGTGTGTTTATGAGTGTGTGTGTGTGTGTGTGTGTGTCTATTTTGAAATCTCTATTGCTAAAACATGACTGTGATTATCCACTTCATGAAAGCTTTTCTATTTGCATTGTTATCGCCTTTTGTCTCGTAGCTCTTTTGTGGCAAAAGTCATCTGGCACACAGGAAGTGAGGTGTACGTTCCCTCTTGTAGCAGCAAAAGATTCAAATAAATAAAATAAAAACAGAACTGGATTTTGCTTGATCACTTACGGCTACAACAATGCAAATCTGGATCCTTTAAACACAACGCTTCCCTTATTTGCACAATAAAATTATCATGGTGGAAAGGACATGAAGAGACAAAATAAATCAAACACTTTGACTTCTGATGGGCTACTTTCATTCTGTAATTTAATTTAAAAAAAATACAGTTTTACCAATTGAAAGAACAGCTGCAGGAAAACAACCCACAACATTTGAAAGTATTTCTTCTCTTTCTTGTAAAACTGCAGCCTGAAGACATTCATTTCTATTGAAAAACACAACTTTGAGCGCGTTCTACTGAGCACCCGAAGAAAAAGACACCACAGCACCGCCCCCGCGGTTTGATCGACAGGTGATCTCTCAGCAGATGGAGACAACATTTTGAAAAATGAGGATTGTAGATTATTAGCATGCATCTATGCAGCAGCCTAGTCATACTTTGTCTATGGTGAGGGATTTGACAGTGATTTGAGGTCTGGAACATTAAATGTAGTGTTTCTGATACCCCCCCTCCACACACACACACACACACAGCCCTGGTTTGAAATGACCCCCTCTGTTGTAGCAGAGTTGTGGGGGGGTCGAGGGTGTTTGGCTCTGGGTAGATTTTCTCACTCTGAGATTAATCAAGAGCAGACCGAGGCCCCAAGGCGAGGCTAGGGCCGATGCCGTCTGACGCCTCCGCTCCGCTGTGAAATAATCCTCGGCCCTCCAGCGAGCGTCATCGCGGCGTGAACTCAGTTTCCTCTTAATGTCACGTAGCCTTGATAGAGGATAGCAGTCTTGCTAATCGATGTTACAAAGGACTTGCATGTATTATGTGTTTGCAGAGAGGAACATTGAAGGGTGAGACTTACAGTTTTGGGTTTTAGAAAGTTTAGAGGCACACGTCACACATGCACATACTGATTTGTGATATACCACTACCACTATGAGGCCCTTCATTCACCAAATTCACTTCCTAACAACCTAATCCCTCACAACTACACGCCGAATCCTGAAACCTGATTCAACAACAGTTGGAGACGCTTGTCTCTGGATATTTTGTACGTGTTACAAGCAAAGACAGATTTATAGAAATTGAGAATGCGATGTTTTGAGGCTACGTCTTGAAAAGGATTAAAGATGGGAATGACCGGCAAAATGTTCTCAGTTTGGACGATGTCCGTCACCATTTGTGCTAGAGATATTTGTATAACAACGTTAGCTGTGCTTCACCTTCCATCCTTTCACATTTTCAGATCATCCTCCACTCCATGCACAAGTATCAGCCTCGTGTTCATGTCATCAGGAAGGACTTCAGCAGCGAACTGTCTCAAAACAAGCCAGTGCCCAGCGGGGAGGGAGTCAAGACCTTCAGCTTCCCTGAGACCGTCTTCACCACCGTCACGGCCTACCAGAACCAACAGGTAAGCAGCTCTCGCTTTTATTTTATTTTATTTTTTTTGCAATCTCAGAAATTGAATAAAAATTTGCTTCATCTTGCTTTCTTTTTTTAAAACCCTGCAACTTTGCCTGCAAAAATGGTTGATTAGGAGGATGTTTCACCACAACTTTCTGTGTAAATATGATCAAATTCAGAAGTACTTTTTAAAAGCCAAAGTCAAATAAACATAGAGCCTCAGTCTAAACAAATTATCCTACATTACATCAACTTTTAAACTGCATTGAGGAGGGCATTGTCTCCCTAGAACGTGTTCCCTCAGGTGGAGCTTTTCTCAAATTCAACAAAATGCTACCATTTCTGCTATCTTTTTTTTTTTTTTTTTTTTTTTTTAAATGCCGCTAATTGGCAAAACTACATGGCATGTTATGAACCTCCTTCTTGATTAGAGAAAAAACGTTATCCAAAATAAAGAATGACCGGTAGTTTTTAATATTACCACAGTTTATTGCGAAATTGCACAGAAATGTTGCCATATTTGAGTTTTATGGAAAAGGTGTCGCACAAGTTCATTTTAAGCTGCAATAATCACAAACATCTCCTCTCCGTGTTCGTGTTGTCTGCAGATCACCAGACTAAAGATCGACCGTAACCCGTTTGCCAAAGGCTTCCGGGACTCTGGGAGAAACAGGTACGCTTTCACAGCATCCGTTCACCAACTGAGCAGCCGCACAATATAGCCTGTTAGTGTGTTTCAAATTATCCCACAAAAAGTCTATAATATGTTATATGTGTGACTTTAATATGGAAATAATGGTCTGAAGATAGCACTTAGTACCATATGCTGCTCCATATAAAAACAGCTGTTTTGTCTGTTGCCAAGAGAGGAACCCTTCAGATCTGTCCTTGGTACACCTTACTTCTCTCTTTATTTCTATCTTTGTCTTGTTCATCTCATAAAATGTGCATGAAGGCTCAAAATGCAAATGACACTGTTGATGCATGAACATGTAGAAACCGGAAGTATGAATGAATTTGTCAGATCAGTGTCACATTTCACCCTTTGATTGTTATTTTACCTCCACATCACTAGACAGATGTATTGTACATTGTCATCTTTAGTAGCATCAGAGACAAATACAAGCAGCCCACACTGACCAATCACAGTTATTATCTCAACGTGGTCTCCAATTTGTATTTACATTTTTGACAATGTGCCGGTCAGCTCTGACATATGATGTAGCTACACTGCTAACATACAAATATACATCCACCTTTAATCTTAACTGTAAATTATTAGCCAACTTTTTCACATGATGAGAAGGTTCTGTTGAATTTGTACTGTTGACACACACATCCATTCATGGTCAAAGAATATAATCATTATATTTTATGTGTCTGCAACATGTACAGTGAGCTGTTCATGGATCCATTATCCCTCCCTTCAAGGTAAAAACATTTTTTTTTTAAACGTCTAGTTACATAAAACTATAAAAAATAAAGATTTCAACACATTTAGGAGCTGCTGCAGACTGAAATGTACCCATTAAAATCCTGTTGAAACAATAGTTATGTAACTGTCTAAAACATGCATTTTCAACTAAATTTAGCCCTAGACGTCTAGACGTCTTAATTAAATTACCCAGAATTCTGTAAGATACATCTTATATCTTAGCCCTCCTCTTCCTGTCACTCAATCATCACAAAGACAGGAAGCAACACGCACGCAGGCACGCACGCACGCACACACACACACACGTACACGCACATGCACATACACACACCTGACTCATCAGACTTTCATTGCTCTGTCAGCTGTTGCATCAGCTGTGTTGTCACTACCGGTGTGCTGATGTCACCCAAAGAGAGCACTCCTATTGGCTGATAACACTGTGGCAATCATAAATAATGTTTCTGAGCATCACAGCTTTTTGAGCAAGCTTATCATATTATTAAATATGTTTGATTGTGTCGATTAAGACAAGCCCTCGCTGTCTCTTCCATACCCAAGTTTCCACCTCACTCTCTTCCTCTCCTTCCGCCTTTCCTCCCTCTCTCCGTCTCTCTCTTCTCTCTCTTAATTCGTCTCTCATTCTCTATTTCTCTCTTTCTCTCAGTCTTTGAATTATCATATATAACATTTGTGGAGGAGAGGAGAAAGGAGAAGGGCGGGTGTACTGAACCACCAGACCCCTCCGCACATGAAAGCAGCCCCCTCCATCTGGTCTGCATTATTGGCACATAGATATTTGAGACATCTTTTTTTGGTTTTCAAACAATAGACTGCTTGAGTTATGAACTGGCATTAGAATTTTAAACCAGAAAAACTACAGATGACAAGATAACGGGGGAATGAGACATTGTTCTGGAGAGAGAGAAAATGAATTCATCCTCACATACTGCTTGTGATTCCCTCTCTTCAAATCCCTTTTGGGATTTGTTTTTCTTCAGATTCAGAATTAAGAGTGAGAGCTTCTGTCACCTTAAAAAGCCTTTCTCTGTCACTCTTCGTGTCTAAAGCTGCTTATTTTTTCATCTTCGACCATTCATGAATATGTTAGTGAGCAGCAGCTCTGACCTTTGACCGTCATACTGCTGCTTTTTGCTAGTTATGGTGATTTAGGAGTTTAATTGTTCACATACTGTACGTCACTCACAACATATATTTTCAAATGAGCACACTGTTTTCACACTACAGCTAATGGTTTACTTTTTTCCCCCTTTCATGTGGCACAGATCTAATTTTAGCTTTCTTGAAATTTTGGGATGAGCCTTATATTTGAGCATAAATAATAAAATTTTATATGTCTGGCACATTTCATAAAAAAAAAGAAAGAAGAAAAAAAAATATATATATGTATATATATATATATATATATATATATATATATATATATATATATATGTGTATATATATACTTCACAGTAGGTGAAAACAACTGAAAAAAACTGGTATGAAAAGTATGAGCATTAAAAAGAAAGCAGAAAAAACATCAAAAGAGACATTTAAAGAATTCAAATTTATTATAAATAAAAGCAAGCAAAAACATAAGCCCTCTGACTAACATCATTATTGATTTAGATGGAGTCTCAGTGGGCGTGGGGGTTGGATGTTGGCATCAGCGTCAGGTGCAGCCCGTGGGCTCAATAAACGCTAACCTGATTTGTGTGCAGTCACACCGACATCGCTTTTTCATTTTATTGAGGAAGGGGACGAGTCACTTCACTTCCTTCTGTAACAAATTGATCCTGTGGCCTCTAACTGGCACACACAGTACTTCAATCTGAGTGAACCTGTGAAAAAGTGAGACTCTTCAGTTTAAAAGAGGGGTGGTCTTTTAGGAATGCTCACTTTTGCTTGCACATGGTTCGAAATTGAGCAAGCCATATAGAAAAACATGTCATTTACAGCTTAGTTAGCTTAGTTTACATTATGAACCATAAATCCTCCCCAGGGTGTTTTATTGTCACTTTTCTGCAACTCTCGTGCTTAGTTTTTTTTCTCATGTCGTTGCAAGATGTGGCTGCCATGTCCCTTAGGATCCAAGTAGTCTTTTTTATGTCATGTGTACACCCGCAAATATCAACCAAGTCAACCAATTATGAACTGATAGCATAGTTGTCCATCCATCCATCCATCCATCTTCGTCCGCTTATCCGGTGTCGGGTCGCGGGGGGAGCAGCTCCAGCAGGGGACCCCAAACTTCCCTTTCCCGAGCAACATTAACCAGCTCCGACTGGGGGATCCCGAGGCGTTCCCAGGCCAGGTTGGAGATATAATCCCTCCACCTAGTCCTGGGTCTTCCCCGAGGCCTCCTCCCAGCTGGACGTGCCTGGAACACCTCCCTAGGGAGGCGCCCAGGGGGCATCCTTACCAGATGCCCGAACCACCTCAACTGGCTCCTTTCGACGCAAAGGAGCAGCGGCTCTACTCCGAGCTCCTCACGGATGACTGAGCTTCTCACCCTATCTCTAAGGGAGACGCCAGCCACCCTCCTGAGGAAACCCATTTCGGCCGCTTGTACCCTGGATCTCGTTCTTTCGGTCATGACCCAGCCTTCATGACCATAGGTGAGGGTAGGAACGAAAACTGACCGGTAGATCGAGAGCTTTGCCTTCTGGCTCAGCTCTCTTTTCGTCACAACGGTGCGATAGATTGAATGCAATACCGCACCCGCTGCGCCGATTCTCCGACCAATCTCCCGCTCCATTGTCCCCTCACTCGCGAACAAAACCCCAAGGTACTTGAACTCCTTCACTTGGGGTAAGGACTCATTCCCTAGCATAGTTGTGTGAAACAAAAAGAAATGTGAGCAGACAAGAGCCAAGGAAAAATGAATAGTGTAGGAAAGAGAACTCTCACTGACTGAGCTCCATTTCTGATCTGCATTTGGAGCTTAATTAATTTGAACGCTCCCATAACTTTATTTCGTAACTACACGTTCGGGGTATTGAATACTGTTTTCATTCATTTTCTTTTAGGCAAGTAAAAAGTTAGGTGAAACATTTTTTTTCATCCTGTCTGACAGCATCACATTCATTCTGGATCTGCATATTCATTGAAATATTTAAAGCCAAGACTTTTTGGCTGCATCGAAGGTCCAGATCAAATCCTTTTATACACAAATGCCTGGTGCCAACATATCTGGCATGTTTGGAAATTCTTTGTCTTGGTTCAAAAGGTCAAAAATAGGAACTACAATCAAAAAGAAACAAAGAGGATACATATCACTGAAGAAAAACTGAGTTCAGAGTAACAGATTGAGATTCCAATAAGCAAATATATTGTGGCCAACCAGTTTTAAATCTATTTGAAATCTAAACTGTAAGATGATCCAGTTTACCTTGATATAGATTAGGCAGTAAAGACTGTCTTTAACTAATTAAAAAAATATAAATATTTGCATATTCAATTCCCTTGAAACATCGTAAATGTTTCTTGACAACTATTTTTTTTTTTTAAATAAATATTATATATATAAATATTTTATTTATTTAAAATGTGTCGTCCTTTAATAAAATAGTATGACGTTCTTGGATTGGAAGTCAATTCAGCCAAAATGCTAAAATTGAAGGCAGCTGCAACTAAAAGTGTTGGAAACAAGAAGCTGCAAACATTAAAACAGGTGTGACATCTTTTGTTTTTGTTGCTCTGCCAGGCCCGTCTCTTAAATATTACCCGGCTTATATTAGCATCGGATATGAGCAACATTAACAGTCATCAAAAAAGCTGACATACTTGTTTTTGGATTATAGCAGTAGAATGACTGCAGTGTGAACACAACCTGTTTTTTTTTCTGTGGAACATTACCAACTAAATCCACACTGAGGGGAAATTCAAAATTAATATAAAGGGCAAACCTGCACTGCTAATCCTCAAATGAAGCAGCAACTTGTTTTACTTTTTCTGACTTTCTTAATAGCATCGTAATAAAGAACTTAGCCCAGCTATAAGTTATGGTGGTGTCGTCAGTTGTGTCTGGTGACCTGGCTTTACGGCCCATAGCAGAG